>NC_049175.1:3679890-3770252 GCF_009769625.2 Cygnus olor | reverse complement strand
GGAGGATAAAGCACTTATATTATCACAGTAAATAAAAATTATGCTGACAGGATTGCAGAAAAGGTTAATATAAATAGTTTTTCTAATAAAAGCAAAATAAATATCTAGGCATCTAAAAGATTATTACTGGCTAGCATGTGTGCATGTGTGCGTGTGCACACGTGTGACCAAAATGACCGGTTTCCCCTGCAGAATGCCCCACTGGGGATAGAATGATACAGGGAATGGCTTATGGTCTGTGTGTCTGATGGTAAAAACAATGACTTTCCTTATTGCAACGTGCCCTCAGGGCAAAAGGCAGTGAATAGCTTATTAGTTTGTGTGTGCATGCTGGCAGATGATAAAGCAGCATTGAAATCAGTCATAGACCATAATAAAGTACCCATCCCCTCTAAAGCTAGTGTGTACTTATGTCTCAGGGGAATATGCCTCCATTAACCCAAACTGTGCAGTAACTCATCTTTAACCACAGTACAAATATGCAGCAGAGAGGGAAGCAGTAATGATTTCTTATGGTTACTGATGCAAAATATAGTGGACAAATTAATGGAGAAGGGGGGCTAGATTCTTTCTGGTGTAATATTCCTTAATTCCATTTTACTACTCTGGAATGGTGTGGATGGACTCCAGCTGAGGATTTGGCCTGATATCAGAAATGTTTTACTCACTTCCAAAGAAAAAGAGAAAAATAGGGAGTGAAGCAACTAAGAAAAGATTCAGGAAACAGAATGTCCTGGTCTTTTTCCCTGTCAGTGAACTCTGTTTCAGAGTATATTCAGGTCATCTATTCAGATACATAAGACCCAAACGACAAGTATTTATTGACCTTAAAACATTTTCATGCTAGGCATTATGTGCCATGCCGTGGGATCCTTTGCTTTGATAGCAGACAGCCGATTAATGCCAATAATGCCTTTAGCAAACATAATAGCCATTTAATGTGAAGTTTTCCCATAAGATCACTAGGATAGATCAGGCCTAAGATGTAGAGGTGATGACTTCTGTAGGTTGCAAGGTGAAAGTACAGACTTCGCTAAGTATTTTCATGCCTTAATTATTTCCTAAGAGATACTGACGGCATCTATACTGGTATCCATGGATATCCAAAAGTAGGACAAAGTGTGTCTTTTTAGAGGACTTGACACTTCAAATATGTAGTATTTTGTCTTGAAATATGTCATAGTGATGGCCATATGGGGCAGAATAATTCCCTTAGCCAGAGTAACTGATGTGTAGCATTTATTAAACAGATGGATAGACACGTGTATGCTCACACACAGATCTGCTAACATGTGGTTGTGGCACTCCTGAAGGACATGCCTCTGAAAGCACAGGCAGAAATCCTGTCATCATATTTTTATGTAGAAAGGTGCTAATACCTTCAATAATGGAGATTACAATAAAATGCTATACAAAAGGAGTTAGGCATATTGTACAGTAGTTGCATCCAGAAAGTCATTAGGGTTATTGCATTGCCTAAAGCACTCATCCTTGTATTAGAAATTTCTGAACTTCCCCTGCAGCAGCTGATGAAGGATGATCAGGCCATCTTTGCAATCCCACTGGTTCTAAAGAAACCTTTCAACCAGGGTTCCCCATGTGTAAAGTCATGGGAAGCGAGAGAAAAAGTGGTTTTAAGCAGCTGGATTCGACTGAGATTTGTAAGTGCCCTGGAAAGAACTTGAGGCTGAAGTACTGGAGGGTGGGACAGAGATACCCAGCTAAGAAATCTACAGCTAGAAGTTGTTTCCCTCTCCTAAAAAGGCAGGCCTTACCAGTTATGAAAGTATGCCACTTACATTTAGGATAATCCTTCACACTTTATCACGATGTAAAAGGCAATTCTTTTTCAACTATGGCAGCTGTCTGGGGCTTCTCTGATTGTACAGAGCAATTCAAAATAAAAATAAACAACAGCAACACCATTATTACAAAGAAATCTGTGAAATGTAAATGGGGATCATTCTCTATTAGGTACTCACAAGCTTGAATTTATAAGGCAACACACCGTAATGTAACCTGAATTGAAAAACTTTCGGAAAATGTAGCAGCAGTTGTGAAAGAAATGTGAAACTTCAGGTGGAAGTGAGAGACTGAATTTTTTTCATTCTTCTTTGTAGAATAGCAGTTGCACAGCCTGATACATATAAAACATGGAAACGAACCTCATCTTTTTTATTTCATAGGTATGCATACAGCATGCTACCAACTATTACTGAAATAGAGCACTCGTGCTCTCCTCTTACTTTGTCTTCTTCAGAACAAGTTGTACGTGTTATTAAGCTGAAATGTTTGGGGTTGTTCATGACTTCATTCCACTATATAAAGCACTTTTTTGGGGGGTGGACTACACATCTCAACTTAGACAAGCCACTCCTGGTACAGCATTTTCCCACCAGCTAAGTAGGGGTAAAAGCATTTACAGCACTAGCATGTTGTAAGGAGTGATTGTGAATGAAGAGTGGAAAACGGCTAGTATCTTTGGTAATATGGAACACATATGTATCTAAGACAGATTAATAATGATGTGCTTTATGTGATACATTATACGAAGTATGTTTGAAATTTGTCAATATTGGTCTGTTCCATTATGGATCAATCTTTTTTTAGCACTGCATTTTAGGCTTTCAACACAGTCATGAAAGGATTTCAAATAACACTAGGAGAATATGCAGGTGAACAGAAATGAAGGAATGGGATTTGTACTTGGAAAAGGAAGTGGGTCTTCTGTACAGAGAACTGACTTTTATCTCCTCACAGCTGACCATATGAGTACATGTTACTCTCCAGCTAAACGTGCAGCAGAAAGGTTTTGGAGTGGCAGATAGAAAGGCAAAAAATGATCCATTATTTCTGCTCATCCTTTAGAGGGGAAAGGCAGCCTTCCCATACTAACTAGTCCACAATTTCTCTAGTTTTTTGAGACCAGTGATTTTGGTCTTGTTGCACCACAAATTGAGAGAGAATTAAAATGATGATGTTGCCTGTATAGACAATTTTCCAGGAGCTTTCCCCAGCCAAAAGTAACGTGCAACCAAGAGCATCAGTTACTGTGCAGCTGAGTACAATGCTTCCTGCAGAGAAAGTTCACACCAGTAACCACATTTGATCTGTGCCTCAGTCTCTCCTAACTCAATTCTTTTGAAAGGGAAGGAAAGCTCACAACTTCTTCTGCAGACAGATCCCAAGCCTGCTGGATTCAATGGGCGTATCTATGACAGCATTTTAGTTGCGGTGAGGCTTGTCCTTTCAACGCCAGTCTTCCAGTTTCCCCCATTTACTGCGTTTGGTTGGCTCTCAGAGAGCACAAGATAGATTCCTTCCAAATGCAGCTAAGCGGGAAATGCACTCCAGCAGTGTACCTGTGCATGCCAGTTCATGACAAGAGGTCAGTCCATGAAACTAGACTAGAGCTAATCTAAAGTAATGCTCCCTCCCCAAACACACACACTGCAGGTTACAGGTCCTTAACAGCTACTATTGCAAGCTGTGAATGCACGCCTACTGTGCTGCCTTCCTTGTGAATGAAGTTATAGCCAAAGAGATTTCCTTCTGGACATCTGACCCCAGCACAGCCTGCTAAAATTGAAGATAACCCTGCACAAAAGTAGGGAAGATTGGGTAGCATTATAGGTCGAGACATAGGTTTCCTGCTAAAATGGAAAAAACATTTTGTTTTTCTCTAGTTGAATCTTTTCTCAGCAGCTGCAATGTCACATACAGCAAAAGAAAATAAATACAAAAATTATTGTGGACACTAATACATCTTTTTTGTTGTTTATTTATTTTTTCCCCCAGGAACCTTATAATAAGACTATCCTGATTCCCTAAGGAGGTAAATTAGATATTATTTGATATTTCTCCAGTGTGAATCCAGACCCCTTCTGGATATTAATCCACTTCACAAAGTCATTACGAATAATTTAGCATAAATGCAGCCCTTTTCCTCCCAAGACAAAGAAGTGAGGCTGAAGCATTTGTAGAGCTGTGTGAAAAACATACTGTAGCTGCCTTGGCTCCATTTGGATGGAGTATAAATAAGGAATTTTGGCTTCAAATCCTGTCAGTGTCTTAGTCTTATTTAGCACAAATATTCAGGAAAAACAATGATAATATCATTTGGCTTTCTTTTTTCTCTTCTTTTTTTTTGTCTTTTTTTTTGTTTGTTTCTATTTTATAGTGCTAAGTCAACACATAATTACTAGGAAGCATTTCTGACTGAATTTTAGATGAGCATTTTGACAAAATATAATATTGGAAACAATCTTTATCAAACATTCATGTGTAGTGTGAGAGATAAAAACAGGAATCCATAATTCATACAGCAGAGTGTATTACCAAGTGTGAATAAGAGGCTGAATTTAAATGAGGAGGTCTGAACAATATTTTCTGCGAGGCATCTGCTTTAATCATTTACATTATTCACTAGGTTTTCTAGAACAGTAAATCTTAAATATATGTTTGTGAGAATGTGTATGTAAATACACACATATATGCACACATACACAAAGCATTATATACATCCACAAAGCAGCACATATTCACACAGACACAGAAAGTGTTTGTATACAGAGACACAACAGCTTAGGGCCTGATCCTGAAACTATTTTACATGAACAGAAAGACTCCCATTGACAATGATAGATTAGAGAACCAAGACCTTAATGCCTTGTTTTTTCCCCTCTTACCTGGAATTTGTGGTGCTGCGAGTCAGATTAAGGGAAAGGGAAAGACAAGTCTTTATTTACCCTAAAATAATTGAAACATTTACTTGGTGACGCCACACATCACAGAAAAGGAAAAAGATACAGTAAATCCACCTATATTGAGATGAAATCCTAAAGACCTTTCTGTCAACTGCTGTATCTGACTGATGTTCTTATCCAAATTGTGTTTTCAAGACAGCTACTGTACTTCAGGGTACAATGTCAAGAGACCCTTGGGTGAAAAGCTGCAGGCTTGATTACAGCCTGCACGGAGCAACATCCAGATCCATGGCTGTCCTTTCCCCACTGACCTACCTTTTCTACTGGGTTTCTTGTACCTTAGCTTAGCTGGAGAGGAGTTTTAATTCCCCTCCCAGTGGTTGTCCCTGCCTGGTTTGACTCTGCATATGCCACTAGATGTTAACTCTCACCACGGTAGCAAAGGAGTCACCTAATGATTGATGGGTGCTTCCCTGAGCCCTAAACATCCTAACATCCTTCTGATCCTTGATGAAGAAGCAGGCCCTCTTCTCATCAGCCTTTCACATCTTAGAGCTTTTTTTTTTTCCCCTGCACACACTGACCCTTATATTTCACATAACCTTATATACTTGTTAATCATAATTAACACTTCCATACAGGTAAAGTTTATGTATATAGTAGTTACTGGCTCACTTTGACTTGTAGGAAGGCAAATGAAGCTGATAATGAGTTGGAGGGTGGCTGTACCCCAGCCCTTTTTTGGAGAGACAAGGGGACAGTCTTTCTGCACACAGCTGTGCTTACTGTGTACAGTCCCTTATTGAGAATCCCTTTTCAGAAACCTGCTTGGAAGAGTTTAGTTGCTGAGGAAGATTCATGGTGGCAAACAACAAACGACAGAAGCCAGCACTAATCCAGGTTCAGGATCTGATGTTCACATATCGATTCTGACATTGTATCCCACATAAGGAGTATCTTCTGTGCCAGCCTCTGTGTAACTATGTTATCTGCATAACTAATCCCTTTATTTCCATGTCCCAGTTTAGTGGCTGGTAAAGCAACGTCACAGAGCAGTAGCTGTCACTTGGTCTCAGGAGAGGCTAGAGGACTAGAAAATCTGAATCCTGCTGCAGGACAAGGTTCACCTCCTCTGACTGGGTTCACAGATTGCCTGTTTAAAGAGGTCTGTCTCTGCTCTTTCCATTTCTGTTTGTTACAACAACCCACATTTTTTTTTCAGTAGAACACTGGTGTTGTTTTTTTATCCCTTCCACTTCTCAACCCCTTTCTGTTTCATAATTTCTTGATTCTTGATTCTGCTAGATCTTTCTGCCAGGTCAGCAACAGCTGGCATTGCTGCATGGAAGGTTGGCTTACTCGGACACGTTCATGTTTATTTAAATAATTGTTGCTTTCTTGGAGGGGAACAGTAAACACATGATAGAAGGAAAATACCAAAACATTGCAAATATTTCTCAGTAAAACCTCCGCTGAATTATATAGGGCATATTAAAAAAAATCACCAAGTTTTTAATTATGCACAGCAGACAAGTTGATGAGGAATCATGCATGAAATCCATGCACTCTGAAGACCAATGAAAAGAAATTTCACCTCTTTTTATGAAGCTGAGCCCAAATGATTAAAATGATTGTGCCCTATCATTTTAATTCTCTTTCCTCTAAGCTTTCTTTAATGGTGCCCTCTTCCATGCTTAAGCAAAATGATGAATTAATTTAGTCTCTCCCCTGTGGGGCAGAAGAAAAGCAAGATCCAATGCATCCCATTCTGCTAATATGTCATTCACAAGGCAGATTACATTTACCCATTTTTTTCCTCTCAGATTGTTTTATATTGTTATCCTGAGGAATGTACAGATCACAGAATTTGTGACTGTGGGACTTTTTGATGAAACAAGGAGAAGTCAGATGCGCTGCAACATTGTGCAACATAATTTGGAACAATGCACTGCTGAGAGGATGGGGAAGGGCAGGCACAAATCTGCTGAAAGAAAAAAAGACTGAGCTCCCCCTCCACTAATACTGTTCCATCCAGGGTACATACTGCTGGAGCACTTCTATAGCTCCTACAACTTCCAGTAACCAGGCCAGAGCTGCATTCAGTCTTCCTGAGGAAGACCACAGGCAGCACTCAAGTAGGAGTTGCTATTTGGCACTATGTATTTGGCAAGTAGGACAACTAATCAGTCTGTCTCTCATTTAATGGCTGGGGCTCCTTCAGGTGGAAGTGTGTCATCCCCTGTAGAAGGGCTGCCAGTGTTTCCTTGTGTCTGAAGCTGGCTGCTGTTATGTTGGAAGTCCTGCTCCTTTGCTGTATCTTCTCTTAGTGATATTTTCCTCAGGCAAAACCCCTTCCACCTTCTTGGAACAACCTCAGCAGTAAATAAGCAGTAAAAGCAGGACGGCAGTGAATTTTCTGGGTCATACCATTCTCAAAAAGGGAAAGATCGGAAATGGGATTTGGTTTTAAACCAACTACTGGGTACACAAAAGCAGGTAGGTTGAGGGACCTCTGTGTTTCAGTCCAAACTGCAGCATCATCTGTCGTTCAGACTCATGGCACAGGCCAAAGTGTTTTCACTTGATGCAGCCTTTGTTATGGTAATTGATGCCATATATTGTCACATCTTTTCAGTAAATCACATCCTTTCAGAAACTGCCAAGAAGGTCCAGGTTGACTGCAGCAGGGTCATGGAAGTCACCAAGCAGGGAGAGAATAGATTGTGACAGTGGCACAGGGCACACGTATGTTCCTGAAAAACATCTGTTTGAGTGCCCTTTTTGGGAGGTGAGAACAGTGTAGAAAAATGAAAGATAGGAGTGGGCAGGAACTTTGATATGTCACAAAGCATGTATTAGACAGATGAGTGTAGCAGAGGTGAATGCTAGAAGAGCCTTGCTGAGGGTGCTTAAAGAACTCAGACATGGAAAGGCATCTCTACCCATCTGGTATGCAGATGGGATTCACTCTGTGTAGATGTCGATGTCCTGAAAGTTTGAAGTATGAATTTGCCAAGGTACTGCAGCTCAGGGAGCAATCACTGGTGGAGACCCCAGGAAGTGTCAGTGTGACCATTAGGATTAAAAGATGAGCCACAAACTAGATGCAGCCAATGGACCTTTTTCACTGAGCTGCCTCTTTTGCCTTGGAGAACCTGGGTAATGGCTTTAGGCCAACAAGGAATCCCTCACATTGGGCTGCAAGACTCAGTTAAGCAACATGAAAGGAAAGAAAGAAAGCAATGCCTCCGTATGTTGTCCTACAAAACAGTGGAGATAATAACCTGAATTATGTTGCCCAGTCTTAACAGTACCACTTTAAAAGGAAACAATTTCAATGCTTTGAGCAGCTGAAAAATGATCCAGCACAACTAAATCCATAATAGCAAAGGTTTAAGAAAGTGTATGCTTTTTTTTTTTTTTTTAATGGCTTATTTCTCCTTAAGGAAAATAATTCCAGGCTATGTATACTCTCATAAAAAAATGGATTTAGACTAGATATTCCACTACAACTTGAACAAGTGCAATGTTAAAAGGTACTTTCCTAATAAAGATTCCACTCGCACAAATAATGGCTTGCTGCAGCCTAATAAACCTACCCCTCCTACATAATTATGTAGGAAGTGTAATGTTGTGTTGCCCTGGTCCAACATTCTCCTCCCCATCACACACTCAAACACACACATATAACATTTGTAATTAGCAGGAAAATTCCCTGTATCAGTTTTCTTTGCACTTTATAGAATAACAGAGAGATTAATTAAGAGGTCTATATTTCTATTTCAAGGTTCAAGTACTTTCACTGAGCACATATTGTGCTTTCAGAATTTGTAGTGTCAGCAGAATTCCTTACTTCAAAACACAGACATTTCTCTTCCTTAAATTTTCTTTTTATATATGCAATTACTAAATGAATGTGAGTAGTTAGGACGCCCAGACCACATCCCTTACCTGTTATAAATCTAACACCAGAGCCAGCTGTGATGTGAATGTGTGCAAGGGAGGCTGCATAAACATAAAAACAGGTGATGTGGACTGAAGAGGCCCTTAGAGCTTAGCCATCACCCTTTAAGCTGTCCTGGGAAATCTGAGCTTGGTAAAACCAGCTATATTTTCACTGAAACCAGTGGAACATCCCTACACCAGCTTACAAGCTTGTCCTTCCTGTAGGTGGTACAGACTTCAGGCACAGTACTCTAACTCAGATGTGTGCTGTGTCAGAGGCATTAGGTCCTCTGCAGCTCCTGAGGTTACTCATCTTTGTATGCTGTAATTCTAGACACACACTTGGACAAGGTGATGAAACTTCTTTCAGTAACCTGAAACCTGCCTGCCACCAATTTGCTTTCCCTTTTAGGCATTTAAAAAAAATAAAAAAATCTAGTCAATATTGAGGCTCACCTGCACATATAAAATGCTATCAGATTTTACTCTAGTGACTCAAATCAATTATTTCATTAAGTTGAGAAACTGCTTAAAAGCATTCCTAACCATGCAGCTAAAATTTGCCCAGCATACATATATACATATAGAAAAAAAAGAGCTTTAAACAATGCTCATACTAACTAACTGAAGCACACTGTTGTCTTTAAATACAGCCTATCTTTAGCAAACCAAGCAAATGAATGGATGAACACTCTTTTCCTTCTAATTATTATGTTCTATGACACTTTTTTCTCTTTTTTTTTTTTTTTTTCCAGTTGGGTAAACAGTCCACAGTGAGAGGACTCTGTATGTCCTAATCCTAAAAATACTTAATTTTGTGCCTAATTTCTGTTACAGGAGTACTACTACTAGGTGTGAGAGTTGGTGAGACTGAAGCATGAGAGCCTTGATATAAACTGTTTAGTCCTGTTCAACAAGTCTTAAAGTTTTGCGAAGTTTACATCTTTTCTTAAAATCAAACCCTTAACAGGAGTCTTGGTGTCTACAAACGAGCACGCAAAAAGCAGAAAACAGCACAATTCTGCTCTCTTCCACTTGTGCCTAGAAAAATATTTCTCTGCTGTCTTGCCATAACTGTAGTTCTATGAGCCAGGGAGTGATCTGGTGGAAAGAGAGAAATGTTATCTTGTGACAGAATTGGACTGAGATTGTGGGTCTGACTTTGTCTTGTTTAGCTCCTAAGCAGCTGAGTATTTTCAGTAACTCCCATGGAGAGAGATCTGTAGGCATCAAGAACACTGCTTAATAAAGGTGCTGGCAATCAGGTGTTAAGGGGCAACGTTGTCCAGTAGACTCCTTTAACTAAGAATTTAAACTCAAGGTCAGAGTTAAAATGAAGAAAGGAAGAGAACAATTCTCTGGCAAGGCAGGGGGCAAGGAGTTACCTTTGAAGCTGCAGCAGTTCTTTCATGAGCACTTTATTGTTGACTCCATCAACACACGGAGTTCTCAGGAGGGACAAAAATGCCACCATTAACACAAGAGCAGTGCCAGAGGTAACTGATCATTCTAGGATACGTTTGCAAGGCTACCAATTTCATCTATCAAGTTTAGCTATAGGCTTACATTATATGATCTTGCATGATGTTTAATATATAGTTATTGCAAATAACAATCTGAGCAGCATATAATAGCTAAAATACCAAGATCTAAGCAAATACTTGTTTGTGTGTCCCTTAGAAGTTCTTGACAAATAAGGGATGTCTGCATTTTCAAAATAGATTGCAGTGACATGCAATCATCAATAAAGACTGTGAAGAAAGTAGTAGCCCATACACAACATATAAAATCTCTGGGATCAGACTCTGAGATGAGTTCAGCACCTGCCCACCTACACTTTTCTGGTTGTATATGGCACTGCTGGAAAGCTGTGAAAAGGAACGTGGTTGACAAGTATTAGCAAATATGTTCTAAAAATGTTTTAAAGGCCTAAGGCAAGTTAGTGTAAGATAAAATATTCACTGACTGCTCTACACTAGATGGTATGAGTGTACTGGAATACACCAATTGACATATAATAGCACCATGGCTTTAGACAAAGCCTGGATGGTAAAGGTAACACAACATCCTAGCTTTCATTCAAGAAAATGCAGTGGACTTTTTTTCTCAGTCATTTGGAAAGCAGCTGGAAATCATGAGCATTTTTAAAAATTCTGTACACCAGAAAATTAAAAGACAGGTAGTAAATGAAAGCAGATTTAAGAATCACAGAAATGAGACACTGCAAAAAAAAAAAATCCCTGCTGCTGTGACAGAAACTGCCATGATGCTTACAGGTCCCCCTCTTGCTGAGCTAGTGTGCTACATTGCCACGGCCAGTCTTGGCCTGAGTTGGGCACTCAAGAGAGATAAACTCAGACAGAGAATCCAGCCTAGAGAGAACAGCAAAATAAGCTGATCAAGCTAGAGATAGCAATACATTTTTTTTTGAAGGACAAATAGAATTTTGTGAAATGAGCACTTTGCTTCAGGAACATTTGCTTAAATATTTTCCAATCTAAAATAATTTTCAATCCAAAATATTTGAAAAAAAAATTGTAATCGTCCTTATCTGACATATACTGGAAAAGCTCAATTATTCTCTTGAGAAGTATGCTGACTGCCTCTCACTTGCTGTGCTTGAGAAATGATCCCAAGGAGATAATTTGGGGCTACGAGGTACTTTCTCTCTTTTTCTAACTTCCAGTTGTCTTCTCAAAGATCAGAGAACCACTTGGCAGTGGTTGCCCTCATGACAGAGGGAGTTGGAAAACATTAGGAAAACATCTTTTTTTTCCTTTTTTTTTGGTCATTAGTAATAATAATGTTCTGAGTGTTTATATTAATTTTAAATAAAATTTGGTGCCTACACCAAAAAACTGTTATATACAATTTATATTTAAAAAATCACAACACTTTAATTAGCTCTTAGTTTCCTCTTGGTTCTCCACTGAACTGTGAGACACTTTGCCATGGATCTACAGAAAGTGAAAAAACTCAGAGTATCAGCGAAGCATGTATTTCAGAAAGTAAAGAAAACTTTGCACTAAGTAGACTTTAACAGCTTGCAATCCAAGGGAAAATCCCCATGGATCCTCTAGTCCAAAGCAATATTTTGGGAAAACACTGTCACCTCTTCTCACTGCACCCTTCTGTAATTGAGACTGAGAACTTTATTCAGTTAAACTTTGGGTTCACCTAAGTATTTATCACCCTTCTAAGTCTGCCTTTAAAGGTACCCAGGTAAAGCTTGCTGTTGTCTAGAGTAGGCTGTGAGAGAGTCATGCTCTCTGAAGAGAGCATGAGTCATGCTCTGCTGAAGAGTTCTTTATGCAAACAGAGTCTCTCCTAAAAAGTGAAAATAAAACAGAAATGAGAACTATTTATTCCAAGCAAGTGAAACTCCATCTGCCTTTAATCAGTACATGGGCAACAAATTTGTGTATTTTCAGTCATGAGCTTTTGCACAGATGTGTAAACCAGAGATTGTGGGATGACAGGCACACACTCTTCCCTGTGCATAAGTTTATCCTCAAGTACCTCATAAATGACATACATATACAGGATTTCCTTTCCTCACCTGTTTGTGTCAGGCCACTAGATGTTTTTCTGCTAAATTTGGAGTTTTCTTCTAGGATATCTCATCAAAGAAACATTGTTTCATGCTCTCTTTTAGAATGAATGAAAGAAAAAAATCTTAAAGAAAATAAAGTGACAGTAGTTAGGAGGTTAACCCATTGCTAACATGACCTCAAACTGAGAAAGCTTTTCATTACCAGCTCAGACAGCAGTGAACAAAACCCGTTATTTGTCTGATGGTTACTCAGAAATCTAGGAGGGGATGAGTGGAGTATCTCATTCAATTTTTCATTGGATAAATATGGATTCACAGCATCCCAATGCTTCTGGAGCTGTCAAGAAACACTGAACTAGTTATGATCAAGAGTTGACTAGGAAGCATAAAGGATAATCATCTTTTTCCTTACCCAAAACCTGCTCTCTACAGAGCAGGGAAGCAGTTCAAGGATGATGCCTAGCTTTTCTATGTTCGATGGAGTTCAATAAAATTCACTACATGCCTGGACCTAAGGCTGTCTTATCGGGCATCTTTCTCACAATTGCATTTGTACTTCACTAAAACTTTGTAAATCGAAGTTTCTTAAACAATAGCTGAAAATTGTTGGAGCTCACATTTAACCAAACCTTGCTCCTGCCTCACATTTAGTATAAGAAAAGAAAACCTTTTGTCTCCTGAAGCTTTATCAAGCATCCCTCAGACCTCTCAGGCATGTGTGATCTGTTCATGGCAGGGCAATGAACCATGTACCAGCCATGCAATCTCCTGTAAGGATTTCACCTCTCCTCCCTCTACCTTTCTTGGCCCTCATGCACTCTCCATTCTTTCAGGAATGTGCCTGGACCACTCTGGCTCTAGAAGCATTTCATTACAGCTCTAACCTTTAATGATATTCATCCCACCCTGTTGCTCAGAATTTCCTTTATTAGGTTTATTTTCAAATTGTGTGTTAAGCGTTATATTAAACATTTTTTCAATGTTTTTCAATGCGGGGGGGAGAGAACAGTGGTTTTAAAATGCTTTTGTTTATATTTATTTTAAAACTTGGATGTTCTGATGAGGTAGAATAGGGCTATTTGTTTTGTCCTGATGTTACTTTGGGAGGAGGGGAACAGATCACTCCTCAGCAATCTTCTGGCTGTGTCCTTGGGACTCTGTCTAGTGGTTCTGCACGCTGCTCAATTAACATACTTCATGTTTTACAAGGTATAAAGTTGCACCTCATGAGATGTGTGACCCTAAGCCCAGTGAGATGTGGCCAAACTTGTCACATTAGTGGGCTTTCAGAAAACGGTGCTAAATTCACTGCTTTTTTGTTGTAAACCTGATTCAAACTCAAGTCTCAAGCTGAGAGAAGCTGGTGTATTAACCTAATGTGCCCACTTGACTCTCTCCTAAGTATCATGATAGATTTCTTTTAATCTGCTGCAGAAAATAAATTGCTGGAGAAAAAAAAAAAAAAGTAAAGATTTGTACTCTTTAAAGTCTAATCACTTTCAGGAACAGTATGGCAAACAGTGAGATTCAGAATGAATCCCTTTACTGCATTACTCATGACAGCTTACAACCCAGACTATTAACATTCATCAATAAAAATTTAACATCCCATCTTTCCTTTGATATCCTCAACTGCTCCCTACATAAGACAACAAGAAGGCTTTCCACAGCTCAGTGTGATGGCAGGACATCAAAGCAGCCTCCCAGCTAGCCTGCTTCGAACAGTTTCTGGTGTTTAGAAAGTAGGTTGTCACATGGGAGGGGAAAAAGCAATGCAGGAGACGCTCTCTGGTTTGGATATACCTAATCCCTCCCAAGGGTCCGCATGTCCATGGAGTGGCTGAGCGGCGAGTTGTGATTCACATTCTTCAGATAAGTATCTGACAGACCACACAGAGGGAGGAAAGACGAGTTGGATGCTTTCCTCTGTTAAACAATGAGCACTGCGTGCCAGGATTTTAACTGTTGGGAGAAAGGAAAGACTCATTTAAAAAATTACCAGGTCTTATTATGTTCTGATTGAAAAAGTTGTTGAAGCTACCGTTTGCTGGAGAAGTGAAGATTGTAACAAACCAACTTATTTGCTTTCCAACGCCTTAAGAAGATTCATGCTTGACTTTGAAAAGCCAGGCAAGAAATTTAGGGCCTGAAAGTAAACCTAGAAATCTCAGAGGCAATTTCACAAGAGAAGACTGTGGGCAGGTTTCTGCACCTTCAAACATGCTCAAATGTTGTTCCCTGGTGCTTTTTTATTTCTTTCATTTTTGCTCTGGCATAAAGGAAAAACACAGAGTTGCATGAATTTGAGGGAGGAAAAAATGGTTGAAGCCTCAAAAAGTTCACTTTAGGCTGAAGTTTCAGCTCACTTCATATTTAGGTAACAGAGATTTTGCCTGTTTTCAGTACCAATCTGGAACACCAACAGGGTGAGTTTAGTACTTTTCATGTCCCATTATACCAGAGAATTGTCTGGAAATTAAGACTATTTTTAAAATTATTTTTCCTTATTTCATCCCTTTGTAATGTTTGTTATAAAGCTTTAGTTTCATAGGGGGAAAAAGATGGAATTTATAGAACAGATGCTTAAAAACGTAATATTCTAAGGCAGTGAACCACATTTGGAAAGTGGAAACAGCCCTCTCCAGCTCCCTTCTCTCTGTAAACTCTTTCTACGTCCTTCCACCCAAATGACACTAGCTGCCCTTAATCTGTTGTTTCCCTGGAACTAAGAGATGTTTTATCTAGTTTTAAAAGTGCACTATTTGGCCAAGCTGGGGCTGAGGCACATTGCCCCTCATCCTGTAATTAGGACTGTTAGTCTTGCAACTAAATTGGTTATTGATAACAGCTCTCCAGAGCACCTGGCTAAGTCTTCTCCCAACAATTGCTAGCCCTCAGTCATACTTATTTTCCTGAACCTAACTCATATTCTTTTTTTAATTGGAATAGAGATGCAAGTGGATTTTGGATCAGATGCTAAGCTGAAAGAGATGTTGGGTGTGACTGGTGTTCTTAATGAAGTTTTGCCCCATCTGCCTTTTTTTCTGGCTCTTTGATCCTGACACTGGTCATTTTTAGTGCCTGCTGCCCACCTGTGGTAGCCTGGGATTTCAGGAGTAATGCTCCTACTCAAAGTCTGCCTCTTCCAGGAGGAATGAGGTGTCAGAAGCTGGAAAAAAAAATCCCCCAGTGTGCATCTTTTCAATAGCAATCTTTTTTTTTTTTTTTTTTTTTTTTTTTTTCAGTGACAGCTGCACTAGGATGAGCAAGGTAATAGTAAAAAAGAAAGCAGAAGAAAGAAAACAATGCTCGCTTGCTGGTAGAAATACTGTTTTTAAAGACTATTAGATTCTTTTGGTTTTGTTTTATCAGGTGACTGATAACTTCTAAAATCTCTGATTCAGCAAGGCTTTTGATGGCATGTTATGGTATCAGCTGGCTGAATAAACTGAATTTATGGCAGCAAGGGACATGGAAAGAAAGGAAGTATTGTCCACAATTACGAGTTAATTGACCTGACTTCGGTCAGTTTTTGGCAAGCTGTTTTGGAGCCAGATGCTGCTAAGGAAGCTCAGAAAGGACATTCTCCCTACCAGCCTCTCTCCTGGTGCATTATTAGTAGAGAACCCAAGTTGTTCAGATTCCACACAGATTGCAATCACACCAGCTATCAGTGTTTTGCTGTGGCCTTTTACTTAGCCTTAGTTTCACTCACCTAAAATCCTCACTCAATTGTAGCATTGAAGTATTTGCATATTGTTAACAACTAAGTTTTTAAAATAAAATAAATAAAGGCAATATGTATACTTTTTGTTTTCTTATACTTAAAATCAGTTCCCACTATTTAAAATTTTTCTCTAGTAATAATTCTGTATTCAGCTGCCCAGGAGCTGTCTGTAATTTACTTAAAAGCTTCACATTGACTTCCAGGCACTTGCAGTGAACTAAAATGGGGTGAGAGAATGAAATATTTTACATGGGACAAGAGACTTCATTTGGTTTTGAGAGTCAAGAAGGACCAAAGCAGGAAAATTACAATTTCCACTATGCTTTTACTTTGCTCCAGAGATGTAAAAGCATGTTGACACCGTTAGAGCAGGTGCAGCTCTGAACCCCTGTAGCTGGTAGCGCAACTAGTGGCAGACACGCAGATTTGAATACAGCAGTGCCTGGTATTTGTCATATTGCAGTGTGGTTTTTGTTTTGATGTCGGTTCACCCTATACTAGATTTACCTCTGGACCAGGCAAATATCTTAATGAAGGTTATTTAGAATGAAAAATACTTAAGAAAATTATAGACATTTTATAGTGTCAGTCTTGTTTCATAAAAATGATATAACTAAACATACAATCACTCCCGAGAGAAATTTAAACAGGTAGGACACAATTCACCCAACTGCAATTTTGCCAGGATTGCGAGACCAGCACCTTCTTTTTCGCTGAAGTGCCACGGGAATTTTAAAGACAGCTACACATTGGCATCTGCCAAAATACAGCCATCCGTTCGGGTATCGCTCTCCTTCTCCGTTATTCAGCCAGTTTCCAAATGTGTTCCTGAGCCAATGGAGTGCAAATACTCATGAGGATTTTTTGTTTTGTTTTGTTTGTTTTAATATGCTAATATTCACTGCTTAAAGGGGTGTGATGCAGGGGTTCAAATCATGTGGGTTTGATTATTGAAACTTAATTGACTGAAAATTGCATGCAAAATATTCCTATTAATAATGACTTCTGCTCCTCTACTACCCAACCGGTGCAGCAGGCTTTCCTATTTTTAAGCAGGACATATTCCTAATATAACAATCACATGATATGCAGAGTAAGGCTTTGCTGCAGGGCAGTGCTGCATCTGTTATCTCAAATACATAAGCTGTGACTCTTATTTTAAAAGTAAAATTATCTCAGTGTACTAGCTGCACATACAGTTTTCCTTCTCTTGAAGTAAATTCCAGATGACTGTCTGTCCTAACTGCACGGGGGGTTGAGTAAATTCTCAGTACTTTGGTCAAAATTCACAGGTGTGCAGAGAGACCGCACAGACCAATGTGTCATTCGAGTCCCATGCAGGTTCTGTGAATCTTGACTCTACTTGGTACACAAAAGGTGGTGAGAGAGGAAGGTGCTGAGCATGTCAGAAAAGCAGGCACATGCTTTTATGCTGAGGTCTAACTGTTTTCAGGTTTAAAATCAACAGCTTCAAGTTTGGAAAAATCCTTCAAGCTACCAAGGGATGAGTCTATTAGTTATAATTCTGCCTTGAAGCAGTTTTAGCCTTAAATTTATAGGATCTTCTCAGATTTGCACCCAGACATAAGTACTGTCAGAAGTATATTCTACTAGTATAATTAGTAATTTTAAGCTTAAGTGGTGTTAGTGACAGCATTACAGCAATATAATAACAGTGAAGCTGCAAGTTGTAAGTCCTAATGTACAACAGTCAGTCAACACTGACTTTTACATTTCTGTAGCATAAGAAGAATATAAAAATAACTCATGACAGTTGTCTATAAAACCAGTAATGGAATAAGAACATGAGCAATACCAATACAATTGATTTTAGCACTTTGCATTAGTTCTGTAAACAACAGGACAAAAAAAGTGTGTTAATACAGAGAAGCCCATTTCCCTGCTGGTAAAAGTAATTAGGGTTGTGCAGACTCTCAGCCATCAGCCATCTACCTACACTTGCTCCCAGTCTTTCAGTGAAAAAGTCCCATGCATAGAACAAACAGTCCTGTAAATTCTGTACCCTTGCCTGTGGCAAATATGAACAAAGAAGAAAATGCAAAGAGTTAAGTATAAGATCTTCCAATCCATTTGACTACCAGCCACTTTCTTTCAACAGCTGACAATCCAAAGCACATTAGCTGCTGTCAGTCATGTTCACAATTTCTGTAATGTTGATATCTGAATAGTAGGAATTAAATCAACATATCAACTCAGCTCACATATGTAAACACACAGAAGGTGTTCCAGTCATGATAACCCTAACTGTGCTGGAGATTCTAAAATAACTGCATGCTTCCTTCCTCCAGCTGCTTCTGAAATATTATACAAACAAGAAAATCTAAAATAATTCAATACCATCCTCAGACTATAGGTAGTGAAATAAAAGAATAATCCTTGTGGGATTAAACAACTACCACCCTAAGAAAAGCAGTACTGTCTAATTTATAGTGCCTGCCCAGCCAGGAAGGAGACCAGAGTGCGGCACTGAGACACGGAGCAGCACATCCCAGACACATCACGCCGATCAACAGCACTAATAAAATACGGTCCCTGCAAAGAATGCTTCCCTCAGGTAACTGCGAAGTGAAAACTACTAACACACATCACTGCATACGAGAAGAGAGGTTTTGTTTAATTACAGCAGCAGCACCACAAGGCCCTACTTGCAGGAAGAGGTGGTTTGAAACCAGCCTGCCTGGGAGCAGTGACTGGAGCGGTACAAGTAGCACGTAAGTTGTCCTGAGTTACTGCTAACCACCAGCATAACACCAGCAGTAACAGTGCCGAGTCCTGAGCCAGCACTGCATTCCTCAAATGTTTGGATATTTCTGTGTGTTCATTTCAAACTGAGACAAACAGCTTGAGGTTTGCACGTCCCTGTCAGGGAGTTACAGCACAGCTGCTTACCCCTGTATCTGAGCTCCTGGCTTCTTCTCAAGCTTCTCCGCCCAGGGCGAGCTTGGCACGCAGCGTGCCAGGCCCTCTGCTCACATACACACGGCACCCCAACGCTGTGGGCTGGTGCACAGCTCTGCTGTGGCACGTGGGGGACTGCAGGCCGGCCTGGGAGGGGGGAGCTCCGAGGTGCAGAAATGGAGAGATTAATACAAAATATCTGCCCGGCACGTGTTTGCATGTACTACTAAAATGAGCTGTCGGTAACAAAAGTAACAAAGAGGGCAATATGTTAAATAGCTCATTTTAGTGCATTTCAGTTGTTTTGAAGAACTAACGGTGGAGCTGGTGGTTAACCACTGCTCTTGACATTTTGCAGATGTAACCAAGGGCTCCTAATAAACAATGAAGCCCCCTGCTCTGAATGTTGTATATTATTTGTGGAAGCATCACCTCCCATACAGCTGGAAGAGGGGAGACAGACAGCACACAAATAATGATCTTAAGGCATGAAATCACAAAAAAAAAAAGGTCACAGCTTTATATATGGTGACACAGTGGTCTTAAAAAGGTCACAGCTTAAAGACACATTGTCAATATAAGACAGTCCACAGCCCGTAGCCTCTAACCAGAACCTGGAATTTAGGTTAGTCACAATCCACACTAAGAATCCATTTGAAGTGGTTTATAGAGGGTTAACATGTTATTGATAGATTTTAAACTCATATTGCAAGCCCTTGTAGCTTTTGGGGTGTTTATAAATAGTTGCAGATGGTTGTATGTACATCAGTGGGATGTGATAAAGATTGTTCTGCATTACATTTGACTCTTCTGTAAGCAACCTATTATTATTTATTAAAACATCCACTAATCATTTATTAACTTTTCATACACTATAAATGGAACTCTTGGTTCCACTCCTGGGAAAACGGCAGCTGCCTTAAAACTTGCTAGAAAATCAAAGGAAGTAGAAATACTCAATGTTTCCCCATTTGTGAACATAGAATTTTTCTTCTAATCAAGCCAGTCATGCTATCTAGCAAAGATGAATCTGAGTTAAACCTGATTCCAAGGGAATCCAGGAACCACACACTTCAGGCTTTGTTGAGTCAAAATACATTAATGTAATTTCTACAATTTTCTGTATGTCATCAGACAGAGATCCATCCTAGCATTTTCATCACTTCTATTTCTTAGTTCTAAGGAGACACAAGAAGTGTTTAAGAATAATAATAATAGAAAAGATAGGGAAAAGAAAATAAGCTGAACTATTTTTAATTCAAAAAGGCTTGACTGAATTTGACTGAAGCACTGGGCAAAGTTCCAGTGGTGAAGTATGTGTTTTATACTATCCAGATTGCTTTGCCCTTTCCTTCACATAATGCTAATGAGTAACAGAGCAACTTGAAAATCTGACCTCTGAGGTGTGCATGCATTTGGGTTAGTCTATTCCAATCTTAAGAAGGATTACAAATTGGGAACTACAGCTCTGCTGAGGTGTGGCGCTGCATCAATGGTTTTGTATGTAATACTAAATCACTAGACCTTTTCCTGGGTTTCTTAACTATCAGACTACGTTTGATTCTGCTCTCAAACAATTAAGATTGAATCTACAATTCAGCAGAACACAAAAGAGCAAAGGCAGGTTTTCAGCTGTTAAGCAAGAAAATGTCTGTATACTTTATCTACACTGTGTAAACAGACTGATTTTTTCAAACTTTCCATGAAGGAAACACTGAGTATATTCTTAGAACACCTTACAAGCCAAACAGTATTTTCACATCTTCGCTGAGGAAAGTGTCTAACACAACTGTTCAGGAATAATTTTCCATGGAGAGATTGTACTAAAAAAATTATAATATTCTGGAGTAATATTTATAATATTCTAAGATGACAGTGGTTTCTACTTTGGAACAGAAAGGCCATGTAGTTAACTCTTCCAGCATAGTTTATTCTGCAGTAACTGTACTGGTATGTCTTTTCATGTAAACATGGACATTGATGGATTCTCATCAGGTGATTAAATCCTATTTACACGTCTCTTAACTGAGGGAATATTTTCATTCTCAATCAAATGAGACTGAGATGACCCAAGTCCATACTTCTGTTAAAAGGGTCAGTCCCTTCTTGCTCTTCAGTTGCACATGCATGCTACTTTTCTTCCGTAGGCACTTACATGTTTATCATGGCCCAGGGATCCAAAAGAAAGAATTAAAATTAGTGCAGGAAATGAAAAAAGGGCAGTTTTCATCAGGATCATTACCTGATCTGGCTGCTCACAAAGCTCTGTAAGATGAGCGCTGACAGCAGAAAAGCCATTGTATGGGGAGTGAGAACGGGGATATCCCTTTTGGCAGACATGTAAATTTATATTGGTTAAAAGCAATGAAAGTGTACCCTAGCAGAATTTCCCTTTCCTTCTTCCCTCGAGATCCGTTTGTCTTTGAAAATTATGACATCACACCTGGGAAATTCACAATTATAAAACAAGCACCCATATAGGAACAGAACACAGAATTCATGATTAGAAATTCAGTTATAAAATAAGCAGCTTATATAGGAACACAGAATTCATGTAACTTTTATTTCTTTCCATGGACGGTGATTTCTTACTACCAAGATGGATTCTTATAAAATGCGAAAACTTTTATTTATATACTAGTTCCAAAACGCAGATTATCTAATATTGTTCAAGACAAATGATGACAGCTGGGTTACATAGTACTAATATTTTGATTTAATTTACCAGTGGATACCTACTTATTGGCTGGCTGCTTTTAGTTTTTTTTTAGTCAGTTATTCTAATACAACTTGATGTTGCATTTCTGTACAATTGTCACAGACAGGAAGCATTCATAGCACTTTACTTCAGGCTCCTAACTTAGATGATGAAGTGAGAGAGAACTCTCTAGATCCCTATAGAATTAGCAAAGTCAGGGAAAGAAGCTTCTCTAGAGCCCAAGTCAACAGAAGTGCTTAATGAGGGCACTGGGACTGACCAGAGCAATCTCTCTCTTTTGCTTGTGACTCTACTGAGAAAGACTTGATTTAAAAGAAGAAAATTTCAAGTGCAAGCTTGACTTTATCATGTTAATAAAAATAACAAACGATGTATCTCAGGCCTTAGTGAATGAGTTGCATAGTCCCAGGCTTCACACTTGATTTGTTTGAAGGGATTGGATGGAAATGCAATATGACAGAGAGAGTGATACTCATAAATCATAGGAATTAAAGCTAAGGAGGAGAAGCCTTGCTTTTCGATTCAACAAGCTATATGAAGGAAAATGGAATTTCCAAAAATCCAAGAGCAAATTACCTTGGGACAAAGGTAATCATTTTATCAAGAAAGATTATTCTCTAGCCTTTGACCAGTATCTCTGTACTGAAAGAAGACCTCTAGCTAGCAGCATTGTACCAGCACTTTCTGGCTTCTTAAATACAGTTCTAGGTCAGCAAGAAGACTGAGATTACAGTGTTGAAAATTGGCCAGCACCTGGTTATACTTCATATCTTTTTTACAGCTTTCTTCCTTTCCATAAGCAACATGTTTCAAGGGTCTTTCATTTTGTAGCTAGACACAAACCAATTGACCTAAAAGCTATGACCAGACACAGAATCCACATCTGTTCTGTTATGCTGACTACATCGTCAGGAGAGGCCTAGTAGCTGATGCTCAAGTATATTACACAGAAATTCAAATTCACACTTGTTTTCCTGCTCTGCTGAAAGTGTACATGGAGATTTCTTTTCTCTTGTATTACACTTGCTGAAGACTAAATATTATCTCAAACAGAGCAGATATGAATATATATTTAACGTCTGTATAGCTAAAATAGAAAAGCCATGGGTGCTAGAAGCATTTGTATTTCACATACAACCAGTTGCCTCAGGCCACTAGAGGCTACTGCAGGCTAGTAGTAATACAAATTTTCCAGACTATTCTGCCATTTATTGTTTAAAAAGAGAGGACATGAGGATAGGAGTTAACACACCTAATGTATTGAAGTAACCTAAAAGAAATCAGAATTAAGGACCTGCCTATGAGGAGTGTGCTTTTGTCCACTCCAAAAGATTTCTGCCAAGAGCCTGAACACTGGCATTAGTTAAAAACATGACTTGTTTTTTAATAAAAATGGATTAATCAAACTTTGAATTACCATGTGCTGGGAGTCTTAGAGCAAAACTTAGAATTTCTTGTTTTCCTAACCCTCAGAACCTCACAAAACTTTCTGCTTTGTTCCCAAACAAGTTTCAAAACAAATACAGTAGAAAGAACTCACTGTTGTCATGGGCTTTGATGAACCTTTTAAACCAAGGCAAATGACATTATATTAGAACCTGAACCCCTCACATCTATTTTATATTACCTCTCATTTTCATAAAGGTCACAGAGACTCAGGTCTACATGTCTTCTGTATTGTTTATACATTTTTGTTTTAAATATTCAGATATTCTGAATTCAGATATTTCTGGCACTAACATAACTTGCTATTTACAAAGAAAATGTGCACATACAGTAAGCAAGCATATACTGGTCTAAGGAAGTTCTGCATCATTTCTAATTCACATGAGCACCAATATTCCTCCCTTCTGAGAAGTGGACAACACTTAATAACAAACACGAAGTGAGAAAATCTATCATTACAATTTGGATATTCTTATCTGGACTATGATTTCAGGCCTTTGGCAAGTGAATAAAATGCATAATATAAAAGTAGTCATCATCAGCATTATGAAGAACCGTAAATTCAGGAGATGTATTTAACATCAGCTCTTAAAGGAGACTTTTTAACTGAGAGATGAGCTGCCAAAAATGGAAATTAGAGGGCACATGGCAAGAAAGGAACAGGAACTTTAAAACTACAGAATTAACATCAAATTGTTGCTTCAGATTTACTGGTTAATGTTCAAAGAATTCACAACAGATTCAGATAGGTGATTAGAAAGATAATTCTATTCTCTGTATTGAAAATATTGATGGTAGTGGTCACCCCAAAACTAGTTTTTCCCTGTGTTTGTCCCAGAGCCTGTATACTAGGGACACAATCATGAGCTGGGCCTTTGAGTACTGCTATCATGCAGCTGAATAATTCAGGATCAGTAATACTGCAAGTTCACCAGGACAAGGTTAACTGAGTCAGGTAATGCAAACTTTTAGGTCAGTGGTCCAATTGACAGTAATAACAAGATTTCCTTCACAATTTATAGAAAAACTACCTGCTCTCAGTTACTGCTGCTGTTTCAGAGGTTTCTGATTCCACTCTTTGAAGGAAGAGTGTTTTTCATCCCAAGATGGCTTTGTCTTGTATTATTGCCAACTTTCCAAATAGGTTATTTACAGATGGCAAAATAATCATATAAGTATACTTTAAGGTAAGGAGCTTATCAACATTATGGTACAGAACAGGAATAAAGCTTGACCACAACTTGCAAATTTGGGATTAACCACTTACATGGGGATTTGTCAGCAATGAAGGGCTTCAAAGGAGCTGCATCTCCCTCCTAGTGAACTCCTGCTAGTGCAGGGAAATGCAAACCTCAATGAAGATCATGGCCCATGCCCTGTTCTGCAGGGACAGGCACTGCTTGGTGCTCTGCCCACTTCGGGCTGCAGGAGCAGACAGGTGCAGAGAGGTGGACACAGTGTGCTACTGGCAGCGCTAGTATGGAGAAGGTCCAGAGACAGCCAATGGCTGAGCTCTTCAGGATCCAAATGGAAAAATCCTACTGAAAGGAGCAGATGTCAGTGGTGCAGGAGATTCAAAACAAAGGCTATGTCTGATCAAGTTTTGAGTTACACATGCTCTGATTAGAACACTAATGAATTGTCAGTCTCCAGGGCAGAAAAATAATCTTGGAATTTAACTGATTTTCAGAGATCCTTGAACTGTCATTTTAGTATGTTTCATGAACATCAGGGACCATAAAATCTCTGTTCCTATGAATGAAAAACCACCAAAGCAAAAGGAGTAGCATGAAATTTTGCTAGTAAGTAGTCTGGCTTTAAAACATCATTAATATAAATTACTGACACAAGTTTCATAAGGGCTTTCCAAGCCTTGACACTACTGCGGAGCAAAGAATGAGCATAATGTCAATACATCTCATTTTGACTAATAGCTGTAGTTTGCTACTCTCTTGGGCTCTCACACCTGAACCCTTTGGTCAACTAGGCAGGGCTGGGCTGATCAGACTGTGTCTTACTGCTATTGTAATGCACTTTTTGAAGTGTGTTAGACTGTGGGCTGTAATTATACTTATATATAAATACGTTATATTTTTTGTACTATATATTATGTGCTGCATATACATATATATATGCATATAGATATATATACAAGACTATATATTCCTTTTAGTCCTAATAGTCTTTTTTTTTTTCAACTACGTTCATGAAAAAAGTCACTCAGACAATGAGACAGAGTGACTTGGCCAGCAAGCTCATAGAAGAGCCAGGAACAGAACCTGAACTACTCAAGTGTCTGTCCTGTGCCTCAAACAGGGCGCACTCACAGAAGAGTCATTACATAATTTTCATTTTCCTTGCTTTGAACTAGCAAAACCATTCCTGAAAGTCACTGTTATACGGTAAAATTCAGTCACAGGATAGGAAAGAAAGGATTTTTTTTAGGATGAACTTGTGATTCAGTTTGAATTTTGTTTGTATCTTCTGTCATTTCAGTTTATATAGAATTTTATTTTGTTCTGTGAAGACTTTACTATGTGACTTATAATTAACATGGGGGAAAGGGCACATATAACAGTCTGCACTTTTTTTGTTTCAGACAAAAAGATTGTCAGCAAAAACAGTATTTGCGATGCAAAGGTATTGTGTACAACTCCAGTGCAACAGAGACGAGACATGCTTCTATAACAAAAAGGAGCTTTCCCAGTGGGTAAATTGAACAAGACATTACCTTAAAACATGAAAAATAAGTAAAGTATGTGGAAGGATTAAATTGTGAGGAGAAACTCTCCAGTTTCTTGCTGAAGTGGGACAAGCTTAAGCATGTGTCTAAATGATTTTTCGAGTGGGAATAGATTCAAAGATTCAAATGAAATCTCTTTATTTCTCCTGAAGGCTAATTTGTAGTATGTTTGAGAAATAACATCCATATTAAAAACAAAACACAGATTTAACTTTAAAGATTACTGACTGCATAATCTTTGAGGTGTGTCAAAATAGGAGTAATTTTAACAGGTAAAACTGTAGAGCTACTGATGACATTAATTTTTATTTGTTGTTAATCTTCAATCTCAAACTATGTTACCTTGTTTCTTAGTAAAACATATGCATGTGGAAAGACAATTTTCAGTGTTGGCACTTGATATTTCAACTGAAGATTGCATAAAGGATGGTGGTAGTAACTCTGATTTCAGGCATCTTAATAACTGAATCTCAGAGACCTGTATAATCATTCATTCTAGGGTCAGAATAAAGAGGGAAAAAATGAATTCAATACCTTAATCGTAAATCATTTAAAGGCAAATGTAAAACAGATTCAAAACAATATATTCCTTTTCTTTTTGGTGAACCTCTAAGGGAGTAAAGAGACCTCTAATCTGGAGAGGCTTCTGGTAGAGCAGCTATGATAATTGCATAAATCATGGATATATTAATAACTATAACTGCAAATTCAGCCATGAAGTGTAGCTCATACTTTGAGAGGCAACAAAGGGGTTCGAGTGTCACAGTATTCACAAAGAGCACGTTTCTCAAAACTACTAATAACTTTAAAAAATGCAGGTGGATAATTATAATGTGTTTATATTCGTACTATACAGGTAAAATTCATACGCATACGGAGCAAATGTTATCAATAAAGGTATGTGAACTGACTTTTAGTGAGAGTTGGTTAAGAGCTGGATATTTACATTTTGAAATTATTTCACTTCCAATGGTATAGACCTATGCGTATGACTTTGGGAAACTATTTCAAGAAATCTTATCCATCATTCAAAAAGCTCACCACATGGCTTAATGACTCTTTTAGCCATGAAAGGGTTGGGGAGAAAAGCTTTTACTACATAAAGCAACAAAGAAAAATTAATAATTTGTAAAATTCTTCCACATTCAAAGGACATGCAAGCAAAGTTCCTGCTGAGATGGTGGCTTCTACTCCACATTGGTTTTCCAATGCCCCAGCCTCTACCCACTTTCAAATGGCTTTCAGACTTCACCATTGCAAACACTGGTATTGGTGATGCCAATTAGGGATTTTTACCATGCTGCTACATCAGTGGTGAAAATAACGGCAAAGTCCACCCGTAGGGAAGGTCTTCACATGCCATTTTTGTTTATCACCTTTGGAAGTCAGTACTTCTTACTATGTGTTGTGGTTTAGCCTGGCTGGCAGCTAAACACCACACAGCCGTTCGCTCATTCGCTCACCTTCCCCCCTCCCTCTCTGGGATGGGGGAGAGAAACGGGAAAGTGAAGCCTGTGAGTTGAGATAAAGACAGTTTATTAAGACAGGAAAATAATAATAACAATAATAATAATAATGATAATAGTATTACTAATAGTAATGTGTACGAAACAAGTGATGCACAATGCAATTGCTCACCACCCGCTGACCGATGCCCAGCCTATCCCCGAGCAGCCGGCCCCCCACCCCGGCTAGCCACCCCTATATATTGTTCAGCATGACGTCAGATGGTATGGAATACCCCTTTGGCCAGTTTGGGTCAGCTGTCCTGGGTCTGTCCCCTCCCAGCTCCTGCTGCATCCCTAGCCTGCTTGCTAGCAGGACAGAGCGAGAAGCTGAAAAGTCCTTGGCTTGGTGTAAGCACTGCTCTGCAACAATTAAAACATCAGCATGTTATCAGCGCTCTTCTCATCCTAATCCAAAACATAGCACCCTACCAGCTACTAGGAGGAAAATTAACTCTGTCCTAACCGAAACCAGGACACTATGCAAATACTAACTACGTACACCCCCACAGTGAACTTTTGGATCTGAAAGAAAAAATGTATCAGTGCTGGGTATCAATCTGTTATGGCATTAACTAAGTCCCCTGTACTTATTACTATTAACACAAAAAATATGAATACAAGGTGATGTGCCAGTATAGCATCAGAGAGGAGAGGGTCAGTGAAATGTATTAGTCACTGAGGTTAGCATTTTGTCCTTCATGAAAATCGTAGGGATGAGGAAACAAGCTTTTTCAGTGCAATTTCCTATTTAAGTCAAAACTCATTGAGAGACAAAGAATTCAAAACAATATACTGTTATTGCAGAAAAACATACAGTAATGAAGAAACCCTTTGTTAACAGTGATCCTTATTTACATAGTTGGATCTACATTAAGGAATTGTTAGTAATTTGTATGAACATGTTACTCTATATTATTTGGCTTCAGAGACAGTTTCTAACCCAATAGAAAGAGTCAAACTTTAATTACAGTCAGCTGAGTTCAGCCCAATGCAGAAAGAAAATTTCATGATTAATTCTGCTGGCCCAGCCTGGAAACTAAATGAAATAGGTCCACTAAAACATCATTTGTCCTTATCAATGCTAAAGTCCTATACTGCATATTCTCTAATCACTAATATTTTCAACAGTTTGTTAGATGACTAAAGCTCTTCTATACCACTTAAAATCTGTTTCTAGTTTCTTCAGTCTACTTTTTACTTCCTCAGAACAATTTTCTCCCTTGCACTGCAGAGATTCACAAGATCCTCAATTTATCACACACTAAAAATCTGTTCTATTTAGTCAGTTATCAAGAATATATGTTATTATTACCTAAATTTCTCCAAATACCATAATGAATACTGAATGACCATAGTCCTTTTTCAAATGTCATTATTATTGATACACAGTGTCTAAAATAAATATAAAAAATCTATGTTGGTGCATTTTCTAGTCAGTTTGTACTGTCTCATTTTCCGTCATTTGTCGCCAGTAATCACATTGCTCAGCCCTGCTTGACTTGATCCATAGCTTTCAACATATTTTAATTGTTTGTAATTGATTTTCCTGTCCTATTAATCATGAAAGTTATTTTATATATATTGATCTCAAAACTCTGTTCTTCACTAGTTTCCTGATTCAGTTCAAGGGTTTGAATGTTTTGCAAAAGATGGCAATGTCTTCTCTGGGACTGATGGCCCTGTTACTTGGAAATGCTTCAGCTCTTTTTCCTTTAGAATGTAAATTCCTTGATCATTTTCCAAATGCTTTGTGTTTTGCTGATGGGTGGATTTGGTTTTCTGGAGAGTCTTCCAGAATGTGGGAAGTTTGTGGTTAGCATAGATGGCCTGGAAAAAGCAATGTGGCAGAACACTTACAAAGACCCCTGGGGGCTGAAAGGAAGCCTTATGGCAAGGCACGAGCTAGAGCAATACCAATGCTTGTTTAAAGTACTTTGGGGTCCAAAGCAGCCCTGGAACAGCTTGAATACCAGAAATTACATGTATGATTTACTGACATATTTTCTACTCTCCTCCCCAGCTGTGCTGAGTGCAGCTGATGCTCTTTTCCAAGGAAGCTGAAGAACAGATTTCTCTAAATTGAAGATGATGTCTCTGTATCTATCTATTGTCTCTGGATGGAGCACAATTTCCAGAAATTATTATTTAAGATCATTCAGTGATTATTTCATTTAAATATCACTTGTTGGCAAACACTGCATAGATTCTCTGTGAGATTCAGAATAGGGAAATATTCCTTGCTCCTTATTTCTGCTTTGACTCAAACTTTTCCTGTTTGTCATGAATCCATTTTCTCTCAGTAAAGGTAATTTTGGATGCTGGCCTGATATAGCTATTTATGAAACCTGTCTTGTAAGAAGTCCATGGGTAATGTAGACTCAAAGAAGCCCATAGCTGAATTCACAAAGGACAATATTTTCCCTTTCTATTCCCCTATAACTTGATAATAAGTCCTTTTCCTGCATAATCAAGACGAACAATGTATTTGTGTTGCACACTGAGAGTTAATAGAGAACTGTTCAGCTTTTTTTTTGTTAAATATTTCACAGCACTCTAATGCCTCTTATGCTTGCTTTTCTTTTCCAAAGCTTTTATCAAAAATAATTTAAAAAATAATAAAAAAATTGCGACAAGTACTGTTTTCAGAAAGGAATAGTTGTTAAGATACCCAGATCAGCTGCAGGCAGTAACATTCAAACAGGCTGTGGTTTTGGTGTCCACATGATTTATACACCTTTCCTCAAGGACTCTACCTCTTGCACAGCAAATAAGCAATGTTTCTGGTGTTTTCATTCTACTTCAAATGATAATCATGAGACAGAGGGCAAGCACAAACCAACCACAAGCAATATGGTTACTCTATACTGCTTTTCTAACAAACAGACTTCAGATCTGCTCTCTTGAAAGAGAATAGCATGATTTAGATAAACGCATGTAACTAAACATTAGTAAATCATATAAAAGAGCATATTCTCTCAGCCTTATACTAGACTGCTCTGTTCCATTAGTGAAATCAATATAATAAGTCTTTTGTTTACTTTGTGTCTGTCATTCTACAGTTTTGAAAGTAAATGTTGTTTAAGTAAAGAAACACAAATATTAAGAGAATTGTTTCTGCTATTGAGGCCAGGAAACGATTAACTAAAACTGGATACAATCAGCTGGATATTACATTGCATGGTGTCTGAGCCTTGAAAACTGAAATGGCCGTTATAATTAAATGTGGCACTTGTTCACTGGAAAAAAATCATGGGCTATCCAAAGCAGAGCACAAAAACGTCCCAGCATAGTGGAGACAGTTAACTGGACACCAGCAGGGCCCACCCAAAGAGAGATTTTGCAAGTGGAAGGATAAGTCACAGATTGGTTACACAACTTCAATTTGCATACTGGCCCCAGAGAAAGAGTGAGAGGGACTTGGAAAATATCTTACAAATACAGAAGCAAAGCCAGTGCTGCTAGAAATAAAATGGAAGCTTTCATTGCACAGCGCTGGGCAGGGGGGAAGATAATACAAAATTTCAAAGTCACATGGGGACTAACCTACAGTCATCCAGTGGTACTAAAGAGAGAAATTAGGGGATAGCAATTCAGCAGGACAGCCCAGTGGGAACTGTGCAGGCTCAAGTAAAATACCTCCAGGATTACTAGAACAGCATGTCTAGCAGCAGCTCACTGCATCCTTGGAGAATATGCTTGTAATGTGTCACTGTTTGACACTGCGGGCTGTCAGATATAAGGACATGGTGTGCCTCTCTCTCTCTCTCCAGGCTTTTTTGGGAATCTGACATAGCTGTTCACTCAGGCCCAGAACAGCTCAGCAGTATATTAACTCTGACTGGTGCATGCCTGCAAGGAGATTTCGGTCCTGTGCCTCGCTATCCTCTTTGGACATACCTGTGCAGAAGCAGGTACAGTTGCATATGTGTCAGGTTCAAGTGGATTAAGAATACTTTTTTTTTTTTTTTCTTACTTCTGTAAGCGGTATTACAGAGTTTTTTTGTTTGCTGGTTGTTTGTTTTGTTTTGTTTTGTTTTAGAAAGTCTACTCTCTTTATTGAATAATTATTGTAATCAAAAATAAATGATAATAATAATAAAAAAAATCAGTTGGATCTACAAATTGGAATTCTTTGCTGGAAGAAAGCATTCAGTGGCCTGATAACTACTGCATTAATCATTTTCAGCTGCTCCTCACTGCTCCACTAAAAATATTTTTGAACCCCACTTCCATAATGATATGCTGAGATGACATTCATTTTTAATTCCTGTGGGCAAAACATAATGCGTAGTGCATTTTTACCATCTATATACTTATTATTTTTTACATTATTTCACAATGTAATGATGTCACAAAACGTTTTATTACTGTTGTGATAATGAGAGGAGTTGTAAAATTGTTATTTAATAATCTAATCTAATAATTTCAGGTTCTTCACAGTTTATCCTATATAAAATAAGATTCAGGAGAAAAATGGCTATTAGTTGGACCCATGAAAATATCTGAAATGTGGCAAGTAGTAAATGGTGTATCACACACGTTTATGTGACATGCTGAATTTTGAAAAAAAAAAGATTTGATTACTGAGTGGTAGTTTTTATGATTTCGACAATTTTTTTACTTGTAAAGACTTTCTAATGGCTCATTTACTTGGGATATCTTATCACGTACTTTATTTGACTTGTAATACAAATAATCAGATCACATAGCTACATGATAAAACAATCTTGTTAAATAAATATGTATGCCACATGAGAAAAATAGAGATGTTAAAGAGCAGTACTGGGAGGAGGATGGTGGCACCGTGTACATGAATGCTACTACACTTGGCGATGCACGAAGGGAACAGTAATCCTACTCTCACTGCATGGAACGATGACTGAATTGACCCCAATCCAAGATTAGCAGTCAAGCATGTCATCGGAAATTTTTAAATAACCGTATGGCAGATGTCAAAGAGTGTGCATGGGATGAATGCATCCTAAGAGTCAGGATAAGCTGCAGTTATAACTGATGCATAGCTCTTATGCTTCCCGGGATTAAACAAGATGTGTTGCAGGGTGTGTTTGGTTGTTACAGCACACATTTGAACTGGCTCTCTGATCTTTATTCTCCTTTCATGTGACTTAGCACTAGAGCTCTTACTGAGTGTACTTTCAACTGAAGAAACCCTGTTCTCCATTCCAGATTTTAAAATCATTTTTTGATTGAAGGAAGCAGCTATTCTGCGCCAGCAGAGCTACCCATCAACATTCTAAAAATCCAAATAAAACAGATGAACCTGGGACCATAAAAAAGGTAATGATATAGACAAGTCTTTTACAAATTAGGATTGTTTTACAGCTAATGCAAAATTATTAAATTTCTTACAGTGGCCCTTAATATAAGATCATAATCATATAAAAAGTCCATAAACAAAGTTCTGTGGTAAATCTTCAGCACAACAATTAAAACTTGTCTGGAAAAAATACATTTAAACTGCCTCTGCTATTCCTTTTGGCAAAGGAGATGTGCTATGGAATACTTAATAGAAGGAAGAGCTAAGCACATTTGTAGGACTAAGGAAGCCTACCAGTACAAGCCCAGCTGAATCAGTTGTGCTAACTAAATCAGGGAACAGAAACCTTGAGTGCTGATAATAACTGTAATGGCCTAGGTACGAGAATCCCTTACAAAGTCTCCCAGAAAAGGACTGCATGAATAAAAAACACTTCAGAAGCAATAGCTACTTTTCCATCCACACACCTCATCAGAAGTCAATAAGCAGATGTTGTCTCTGTAGGAAGCTCTACTGAATGAATAAGTGAACAGCCATTCCTGTAGTGTATTTCTGAATCATCAGTTTGATAGTACTCACTGAACCCTTTGACAAATTTAGTTCTTGGTTGAGAACTTCAATTACAAGGAAGACAAAATGGAAACAGAACAGGAGGTGGCTAGTCAAACTACTTAGTATAATGTAACATTACAGAGCATAAAAGCCTCTAATATCTTTTACTGAAAATTACATTTTCAACTAAGAAAAAAAACTTTATTTTAAGGCTGTCACCATTGTTTTCGTTTGAGACAGTAGAAAATGCCAATATTTTTAACCTTGAATACTGGACCTGAACACCTGGATTAAGTCTTGGAAACCATCCCACTCACAACTGTTTTTTTTAAGATCCCCCCCAAGGAGTCAGATTCATGCAAGAGTACCTATGAAAAATATATGAAGCCCTCCTACAATTGGCAGATGAATAATTTCACTGTGTGAAAATCTGTCTTATGGAAAAAGATATGGAATTAGGCTAAGCAAATGCCCCCTTCCTTGCTAAATTCCAGAGGTCTCTATGTTTGGAAAAAGTCATATGACAGAAGAACAGGTAAAATTGTTGTATACAAACCTTTCTTTCTCAGATTAAAAGTTTAGCGTGGGCTGAAACATCAGAGGTTTTTGAATTCTAGCCAAGCCTCCTCCTTACATTCTCTAGCTCATTGCAGACACATCACTTTTCTCCACTTACACTTCTGTTATGGTCAGTAATGGTTCATAACAGATAACAGAACTAAAATAATCAGCAAGAACCCCTCAATTTCCACCACCTTTCGTCAACCATAACAACCTGAGCGGGTTCTAACTTCATTCAGGGCTGAGACTGAACTACATTATCTATCTGCACTCTTTTCTTTCCAATGTTTCTTTCTATATCAGGAAGCCTCAGTTTAGCCTTTTAGCCTTCCTGATTCACACATACGCTGTAGCTTTCTCTTTACCTTTGGCCCATGTGTTACACATTCTCTGCCACACAGGTGACAGAGCAAATTGTTGCATAGTTGTGCAACAGCATTGTTATAACTGTATATGGCAAGTACTGTTTATTATGCTTAGAATCATACAATGATTCGAACTGGAAAAGACTGCTAAGATCATCTAGTCCAACCTTTAACCTAGTATTGACAAGTCTACTACTAAACCATGTTACTAAGTTCTACATCTACACATTTCCTGAAGACCTCCAGGGATGGTGACTCAACCACTTCCCTGGGCAGCCTGTTCCAGTGCTGTGCAACCCTTTCAGCAAAGAAATTTCTCCTAATATCCAGCTTAATACAACCCCCTGCTTGTGGGTTGTAGCAAAATCTAAAGCTTTCAATGTCCTTGAGAAACATGGAAGACAGAGTGTCTTCTTGTGAAACTGCATTTACATGAAAATAAGCAAAAGTGGCCAAACTGAAATCCAAAAGCATTCTATCTGCTTCAGCAGAGGCAGAATTTCAGCAATGGCCTACAACTGTAAGTCACATACACTGCTATATTCCCATGCTGTATGCTCTCAGTTTGTGCAAACGCTCATGGTAGAGAAGAAACAATGCTAAATGATTTAGGGCTCTTTCTTCTTTAACAAACATGTCCAAGTCCCTCCCTGTCACCCGTCCCTAATGATGCAGGGAAAAGATCAAAGTTGTGGATGTGGCCTCATATGTATAGCTCCTCAGCACTTTGATGAGTAAAGGTTTATCAAGGCCTGACTGTCCTGGACCATCATACTAAGATCCAAGTGATCATCTGACCATCTAGGCTGGACATCAGGAAGAGGTTCTTCACCGAGAGGGTGGTTGCACACTGGAACAGGCTCCCCAGTGAAGTAGTCACTGCACCAAGCCTGTCTGAATTTAAGAAGCGATTGGACTGTGCACTTAGTCACATGGTCTAAACTTTTGGGCAGACCTGTGCGGTGCCAGGAGTTGGACTTGATGATCCTTATGGGTCCCTTCCAACTCGGGATATTCTATGATTCTGTTCTATGATCTTTACGTGCCATTACTTTCATTATGATGGCTGCATAACATCCTTTGTGCCTCCACAGACATATTTCTTGTATCTATGCAAACTTAAGCAAAATGATGTAAACATAACTTATGAGAAGAGCTTCTTTTGGACTTTACCTCAGAAAACCTTGTTAGTCAGTGAGCGTGAGAGACTATCCAGAGTTCACTTCTCTATAATTTATCTTCACCTTCCATAGGAGACTACAACCACTTACAAGAAAGTTCTCTCACAGCCTGGGGGTGAAAGAAGGGTTATAATGTTCTAAACGCAATGCCAAAAATCAGAGAGATAGATTTGTCTCCTTATTGACTATGAAGATAAAGATGAGACAACATGAACTTGCCTTGGCATCTTTTGCAGTTTTTAAAGCACTTCCCCATCTGCACTTCAGCTGGATTGTTATTCTCAACAGAGTATTGTGAAACTATTCAGATAAAATATTTAGAAGTGTAGATCTGGTAATTTTATATTGTGAGTTATGAAACCTTTATTTAGGTTCTACCTTTTATTAAGATTCACAGTTCTCCTACTGTCCCTATTGACATTATATTGCATCAAAATAAAACCAATGCTTTTAACTGTGAGCTGTATTATTTCTCATAACCTGGTAATACTAATGTTTAAATTCTCAGTCCTCTTACTGCTGATTAAACCTCCAAAGACTACAGCAGAATTTCTGCTTCACTGCTAGAGAAGAAGAAAACCAGCACAGTTTGTACCAAAGAGGTCACTTGAAGAATGTACGTAAGGTTACTGCATTTATGAATAAAGCAAAGCATTATCATTTTTAACAGGAATTAAACAGCTAGAGGGAGAAGTAGGGCAATGCTGTGATCAGTGCAAAGGAAAACAATCTAACCATTTTAATTAACTGTATTTTAATAGCTTTAGTTATAATTGAATAATTTAAATACCAAGGGAAATAGTTAAATCTCCTAAAAGCCTTCTTTTTATTTACATTTTAAATACAGTTCATGGAGAAGGGATGGCACTGTGAAGGCTTAAAATAAATGGGTGGGGAAAACCTTACTAATTTCTGCAGCTGCTGGACCAGCAGGAAATATTTATGGGATCTTAGTCATTGCTCTCTGTAGGAGCTCCAGTCCAAATCCTAACATATTTTCTATTTTTCCCCCTGCTTCCTCAAAATATTACACAATCTGTAGTGCTATTGCCCTTGACTCTTATAACCATAAAATGTGCAGGAAGATAAATGTGACTTAAGGATCATCTAATCCAATTTTTTTACGTATGCACCAGTGAAGAAGATCACTGCTGGAAACAGAACCATTGGTCAATTGAGAGTTTCATTTAGACAGATTACAATAAACTGACATGCACACATTTCTCTTATCTATGAAAACCAATATCACTCATAACAGCCCTTCCCCGCTGTGCTTTTTCTTGTTACCTTTAATGATGGAGATGATTAACTTATGTGGACAACACTGTGGAGATCTACTGTTCTATACAGTTAATCTATTATGAGGCTCACGCTTGCCTTTCACAGACTTCACATCTTCACAGTTTCACTTAGTCGCATTACACTAGTTTAAGTGAGAGAGACAGAAGGCCAAGTCTCTCTGCCACTCCATCAGTCTCTGAGATGGACCAAACCACCCACGAGCCCACTGTCATGCATGTGATAGAGGCCAAAGGCAAATGCCCATGGAAGAGCAGGGCAGACACACAGTGATATCTCATAAAATCTCTTGGCAATCACCACTTTTTGCAGTTCAGGAGCTTTCTGAGTTAGAGAAAATAATTTCCATTTTTAAATTATATAAAACAGAGTTTTCTTCCACTAATTTGCTTACACAACATTGTAACATGATGTAAATTTCTGATGTCCAAAGTATCCTGCAGTGAATTCTCTCTCATATCTCTTATTTTAAGAAACACCATCTTCTGCTGTTTGTTTTGACCCTGCCATTACTTCAGGCTAGTTAGTTCTTGCATTAGAAGAGATAGTAAAAGAAAATCTTCCAGGCACCTCTCTGTACTCTTTGGGATTTAACAGACCTCTGTCATTCTGCTCCTCACTGATTTCTTTTCCTAACTGAAGAATCCTGGTCTATTTTATCTTTTTCGGAAGTTCTTCCAGACTTTCATACAATTCTACTTCTCTAGTTCTCCTAAAACCTCTTTTATTATTATTATTATTTTTTTAAACCGTATGTAAACTACAGAATGTATTACACATGTACAGCATCCGGTAAATACAGAGAAAAAAAGGTGTATGCAATGCTATGCCTAGAAATAATTAAAATATATAGATAGATTAAAGTATGTGTATATTCTTCATCAAAATATATAGACCCAAACACAATGAACTCAGGAACAGATTTTACTACTTTCTTCCACCAGGTGTTATTAATAACAATATTGACTAAATGGGATTTCAGTGAGAATAGGGTGTATTACTTAATGAAATCATTTAGTGAGTATTCAAAAATCTTGATCCAAACATCACTCTACAAATTTTGATAGGCTCAAATTTCTAATTCTGGCTTACATGTTTCTGGAAATATAAAAAAGATATTGAATCTCAATGTTATTGTTTTTACTGGGTGCCTGAAATACATTAGGTGTCTCACAGTCAAGTAAAGATTGGATTCCGTCTCAAAATGCTTCCAAGCTAAGCATGCAAATTTGATTAAGAGCTTGAAGGGTGGATCCAATATGAAAACAGAATGATCGGTCTGGTGTGCTTGACATTTTTCATTGGAGAGCATTTGGCAATATTATAACTTCTAAAGTTCAGTTTTGGATGTTCTCAGATCTTTGACTCCTAAAGACATTAACCCCTCATAATCATCAAGGTTAATGTCATTCTCAGTTTTCATATTCTTTCCCTAATCGTTGGGAAAAGTCATTACACACCAGTTGCTGTAGCATCGCCATATATTTGAGCAAAAACAGGGAGTGGGACCACTTTTGTTCCCATGGACGGTGAGCTGAGGAGTTCCACAACTGGGAACTCTGACAGGATTCCAGAACATTTGACTGCCCCAGCGTAGAGAATACCACATGCACATCTAATCTAATTTGCATTTTACACCTTGCTGTTACTGAAATACCAAACAAGCAAAACCATAACTTGTTTCCAGTTTCAATCTTGGCTTCAATTTCTCATTGATTTCACTGAAAGCACTACTATATTTTTATGAAACACTGAAAAAATAAGAAGACAACTTAGCTTTTGGGCAATCAGTTAGACCACTGATTATTTGGAGTTAAGTTTACATGCATACAACATGGAATACCATGAGAATAATGACCTTGTTCTCATTAAAATTTCTTCAAATTTAAAATTCACAGAAAAAAACAGAATCAAGAAAAAATAAAACTACTAGGTAAACCCTGAAGAACTGTTATTTCTACATTTCATTATGGTCTAATCGAAATTCATTGCTACTTCTGCCTCATGCTTAACAAGAAATATTTTATGTACCAATTCTGAATTCCAGTTAACAACAATGCACTCCCAGTATCTATTTTTAAATTACAAATTCAGTCAGAATGTACTTGTCTTCTAATTCCACATCAGGCTTTATTTCTGACAAGTAGAGGGAGAATGCTTGACAACGGAGAATTCTTATAACTTGATAATACCACATATGACAGAAAAAAACTCATCTAGGATCAAATCCTTTTCGTAGCCGGACAGCACTAAGGAGAACAAGGATTTTCAGCTGGTCATTGGATGGGGAATTTTCACACACATAAAAGATCTTCAATAAGTATCTGCCAGAGGTGGAAAAGCGATTTTAAAGGGCAATATCACTTTGGAGTTAACACAGTGAGCAGAAGAAGAGACGATGAAAAAAGGCTGCAGGAAAGAAGAATTCCATATTCTGAAGGTAAGAGAGTAGAGAAGGGGGAATCTAATTCCTTAAAACGTTCTAACATTTATCCAAATACTGTTAAAAAAAAAAAAAAAGAAAGAAAAAGAAAAACAAACAAACAAAAAAAAGGAAATTGAGGCAAGGAAAAGGAGAATAAGTTTTCTTTTCTAGGCTGTGCCCGTGTATATCTAACATAATTTTGATAGAAAACCCCAGCTATGCATATGAACTGATGACAAAGCTGCTTACACATCTGGATCTTTATGCTTATGCAGCTGAGGAATATGGAAATGACGAGTCAGCAGTAATCCTGGGGGGCAAGGATTTCTAAGGATATGACATGTAGCCCACATTTCTCAATCAGATCCTGACATTCTACCAATTACATTATACGTATAAAGAAAAACAGCCAAAAAGTGAAGCAAAGTCTAGCTAAATAACGACTATTGACTTATGTGACTCAAAGCACAAACTAAGCCTGACATTTAATATGGTTGCCACAAGTCTCTGACCCATTTTGCAAATCTGCAACCCACCATCTTAGTGATTAAAGTTATGCCATCTTCCCCTTCTTTCTCTCCTTCAAGTTGCTTGGGGTATCAAACAATACACTTGTTAAGGATCTGGCCTAATCCCCAATGACACATCTGGTAGGTGTGGGTGGAACACATTAGAGCATGCTCTCCAATAAATGATCTGCTGAGGTTCTGACAAAATAAATGCTTATTTTCATTATCAATCACTTACTGCCTGCCACTTCAAATGCATATCCTCCAAGGCATGGCTTCAATCCAAACTGACATCTGAATTACAGTCAAGTGTGATGCCAGATTTTGGATATAAACATGCAAGTGCACATGTGAAAGTGGAAAACAGAAATAGGTATTTACAATATAGAAACAGCATCAACGGTGAGAGCAACCAAAAGAAGGGGAGTACAATCACTTACATAAACAGAGGGTTTACCAGCAGAAGAGCAGAACAGAAAAAGAGTAAGGATAAATAGCAGCAGCAGTTTGAAGATCCTAGCTAGGGACAGCTTAAGAGAGTTTCACCTATCAATGTGAGCAAAGAACAGAAGTAGAATGGTAAGAGCAAAGTGGCTTTATTACCAGACTGTCCAGCAATCTGTTAGCAACACATACTGCTGATTTCATGCAAAGTCTAATTCTGTCTTTGTGAAGCTTGTCAGTAACCAGAAAAGGGATGCAAAGAAAGGATAATCAGGGAGTATGTTTGTAGATCTGTGGTTACCATTAGTAGGGGAAGCTGGACATGCTGAAAGTAAGTATATGATTCTTTTTGACATGAGACCAAGAGTAATGAAAGAATGTTTACAGTATGACTCTTTCTCACAGGGGAGAAAGAGATATATATGATCTAAGCTGCATGACAGATGTCAAGAAGACTGATGTGTGGGTTAGGAAGATCCTTTTAATGACATGCTTGCAGCAGTTGGAAACAACTTGTCAGATGAATAGCAATTCTTTATACTCCAGACCAGCCCAAGGAAATGGAAGTGCTGCCTTGAAAATACAGAGAAGAGAAAGATCTGCCCAACCACAAGCAAAAAAATCACTTTATTAACATGAGAGAAAAATTTACAGAGCGAATGTTTTCATCTTTACCATCTTCCAGAGTTCAGGGTGCAGTGGTTCATGTTGATCTGTATCAGTCAAATGTCTTGGACTGTGATATTTTACTCTTCAGTGATAGCAAGGTACTGCACCTATGCTTCAAGTTTCCCAGTGATTAGATAGCCAATGCTAGAGCGTACAGCTTGGAAAGCAAGGCATAGAGGTACTAAAGGACTTGTCAAGGTCATACAGCAATGTAAACAAGTCTCCTAAGCCTCATTCAATTCTCTAATTACAAGATCTTCTATTTCCCTTGTAGAGAAATGAGATTTACCTGGTGTGCTGTTGTGTCTACAAAGCCACACAGAGATTCTTACAATGTAGGCCAAAAATACAGGAGGGCAGAAAGCAGAGGAGAATTTTTGTAGTATGCTCCTTCATAAGTCAGGATGGGATGCTCAGAGAAACTCCAAAGGCACTTAAAGGACTATAGCAACCTCTAGAGAGTCTTCACAGTAGGGTGGTAAGTGGAGCATCTGACTATCAGATAGAGCAAGAAAGCAGAAATTTTCTTCACATTTCAGGTGTGTGTGTGTGGTGGGTTTTTTAAATAGAAACTTGGACCGTTATCCATGCTAAAAAGGCTAAAATTCAAAGTCCTCAGTTAATTCTGAGTACTTGTATTTTTCCACTGTTCCAGCTGCAGTTACTATATTCCTTGATTTCCTTTTCTACTTGACAGTTTGATGTTGCAACACAATCTTAAACTGATGGCTGCACTTCACAGACAGGTGACTTCCCCAGTAAGGTTGGCAGTAACACAGAATCCTTGGAAATGGAAACAATTATTTCAATGTATTCTTTCCTTCAAAAGAAAAAATGCATGATTTCTGCAAACCCTTTTGCAGCAGTTGTTCTGAAATCTCTTCTCAGCTCTTAACGTCAAGAGCATTGCTTCCCTTCAGAAAGCAGAGTTTTCATTCCTTCCTCAGGATGTATTTCATATTTTTTAGTATATGCTGGAGCATTTATTAGAGATCAAGACTCCCTTATGCTGATCTCTGCAAAGAGTCTTCTCTAAAGAAATATAAGCAATAGGTACATAGATCTTGAGAATTCATGACTTGTTCAAAACAATGTAACAAGACAGCAATGAAAGAAACAGAACCTGAAACATCTCAATTTAGGCAATGTGTTATGGATGTCAGAAACATCTGGTCAGTATATCTGTATTGGAGACCCGGGATCAAGCCTGGAACATAGTTTTCTCACTTTTTGTCTTTTAGTTTTTTATTTATTTGGAAAGTGGACATAGGATTATTTAATATATTTTTTTTTCCAAGAAAACATGTATTTTTTTTCCCAAGTTAGTATCTCCAGTATTTTATTCCTCTTTTTTTTTTTTTTTTTCCCTTGTGTTTTTGTTTTGTTTCTAAGAAAAGCACTACTTTACCTTGAGGAAAGTGAATACAAGTTCTCTGCTTAGATCTCCATTTTAATGGGAGTCTCTGTACCACAAATGAGTCTTGGATCATAGCTATGATCTATTATTGTGTACCACCAAAAGTTCATTAATGTGTAAAACATTAAAAATGTGACAGGAAGTGACTACAAAGTACTTAATGAATCAAACCAAACTGGACTAAATGCTAGTGTAAACAACATAAAAATATGTCTTATGAAAATTAAAATCTACTTTTTTATTTAGCTTTGGGGTTTATTTTAGTCCATTGTCATTTCTGTGTAATGAACATTTCTTTTGGGGCAAAATCCATAATAAGTTTACATAATGCGTATTTGCAATAAGAGAATTATAATGTAGAATGATTTGTACTATTTAATAAATGGAGTCCTTCTAACTGGCTATCATTTCAGATGTAAATTTTTTTTTTTGACCTCAGGCAAAATATCTCATTTATAGATTGCAGCAAGAGGAAGATGAGTCCCGTGGTCAAAGTACAAGATGTAAGTTATGGAGTTCAAGTTCGTATTTTGAGCTATTCTTATTTTGATACTATTCATATGTGATATTAAAAAAGTCACTTAAATTCACACATTTAAGGACTAACATTAATTACCATTATAATTTGAAGTTTCCTGAAGTGGAATATGAAGAGTAGAAGTACACTGTATGCTTTAAAGAGGTCTCTCAATAACTGGAAACCACTTATACTACATATTAATGAAAAATGTAAATAGGTCTAGGATATACTAGTCTTAGTATTTCCAGCAGAATTGAGGAAGTATAAAACACATTTGCAAAGTATAAAGTATACATGCAACTTACTCTGCTGTGCTGAATCATCCACATTCCAAAAAGATTAATGCATGCACAGTGAGTATGCAGAAAGGCTTTAGCATGACTAGGGAATTCAAGATCTTATCATCTCACTAATTTGGGAAAATAAATATATCAAAGGAGTCGAAGAAGAGCTTTCAATGCGTAAGTACAAAGCTGATGTAAGAACAAGCAGTAGTAAAATGAACAGAAAAGCTTTGGCTGAAATGTAGATGTTTCAGTCACTAGACAAATAAAGTTTTCCAGTGCAGCAAAAGAGTTGGTTTAAAGATGGAATTTGATAAGTCTGCAAGCAGGGTTTTATGCTGCTGCTGTGATAATGGACATCACGACCTAGAAATTCTGTTCCTACCAACTTTGCAATTTCTCTATAAATCACTTCAAGTCCTGTGAAATCAGGATAATGTTCTGCTGTTTCCTCTTTGACTAAAACAGTCACCAGCATCTGAGAAGTGCTCAGCTCCTGTAGCACTGACTACCATACTAAAGGTCATACATAATCATACCCTATCTCATTAACCATAAATCACATTTGCAATAACTCAGAAACACTAAGGTACAAAAGCTGGTCAGACTATTTATTAGGAACAACTTTATTTAATTCAGATGGATTTACTAGTTCTGAATCATCTACCAACAAATGCAAATTCACTGAGTTCATTATAACAGCAAAAGTGTTTTCCTAAATCATTATTTAATAGGGTTAAGTAAATTCCTGACATAATATAAAGTTTGTATTGTCAGTACTTTATCACCTTTATAGATAGACAATACAACTTCTAGGACAGTCATTATTCCACATGAACCCAACTCCATTAAGAGCTGAAATTTTACCCTTAAATATGTTTGTGAAGATTTTATCTAATCTAAAAATGTATCAAGTCAATAAAAATACTCTCAAACTTCAGAAGAATCAGCACAATACGAGGAAGAGCTTTTATTCACATCTTCATTTTCCCCTTTTGACAACATGTGGAGGAAAACAGCCATTAGGATGAGCTCCATTATGCTAGTTGATACACTGAGGCAAGAAATACTGATATGCAGTTCAGAGCATGATGATTATTTGATGGGATTGTTCTACATTGTTTATGTAAAGCTTTAGTTGATGCTTGCAGATTTAATTTATGGAAAATGCCTAGAGTGTTTGACAGATGCTATAAAATCAAAACGAAATAATTAACTTGAGATGGGAATAATAGGTCTAAGGACAGAGACATGAAAAGAACAACAAAGTGATTCAAGGTGGGGGAGGAGGGAAAACCAAAAGCAGTGGTCTCCACCTAGTTAGGGTTTGCAAAAGATGACTAAAGATTGAACTCATTGCCAAGGCTTTGCAAAGGCAAAGAAAAGGCTCTAAGAGCTAGAAGATGGAGATGCCAATATTTAGGTGGCTAAAAGGAAAATAAATAAATAAAGACCACTGGTGACAATTTACCACTAGAACAAACCATCATGGCCAAGAAAGACTGACTAATATGCTCAAACAAAGAGAGGAAGCTTTTCTTGAATAGATGTTTTATTCACGTGCAAGTTAAAATAAACAAATTATTCAACTGACTACACTTAAACATGTAAAGCACAATGGTCTGTGAAATACAGGAGGTGACATTATAATGCAATACTAGAAGGGAGCACTGTAATCACTTTGTGGGAACATAGCTACTGTGTGCATCAGACAATAGACACTCCTTCAGGTTAAGGAGTTAGTCTATGATCTGCTCAATTTATACGCCTTTTGAAGTGTCTACTGCCCTTCTAACAGGACCTGGGCATTACACTGAACAACTATATCAGCCTTTTCCCTCCTGCACAGCAGACAACTGTCCCATGCTATATTAGTGGCAGCAGAGAACTCAAATAGGAGGTGAATGGCTAATACAGTCAGTACAGCAGATATTTGAGTTTCTTCACAACAACCGCAAGGCAGAGCTTGGAGACAATGTAGTGGAATTTGTTAAATAATAGAAAATGACAGGGAGGCTACCGTTGCACAGCAATTGCACCCTACGGTTCTTATGAGGCACGAGGCAGAACCAAATGCCTCCCTGATCCCTGCAGGCATGATTATTTTATAATAACCATGCCCATACCCTGCAGGTGTTGTTTGCCTTATAAAATATACTTCATCATCCTGTGGTGAAGAAAGGAATTGTCATTCTTTTCTAATTAAAAAATACAAAAGGTGGCAGTTTAAGCTGATAGGTAACAGTTTTAGTAGACTTGTAACATTGAACGTGAGCAGCCCAGAAAAGCCTGCTGGCCCTTACACCTCAGACGGTTCTGAGACATCGGTGTGTTACAACTCACAGGCCAGTAACACGAGATAGTCTTAGTCTGAGCTTCCAAAACCCTATGGCGTTATGGGGTACTCTGGGGTTGCTTTCAATAAAAGGCCTCTTCATACCTTACAAAGAAACTTAAAATAAATTTAAAGTTAAACATCTGCTTTATCGTATCTTTAAAGCATGGAAGGATAAATCTCTACAGCATAAGAAGACAAAAATAATTGAATCATATAAGCAAAACAGCCAAAATGCTGTCAATTGCTGCTTGACTGTTGTGAATATGTTCTGCCCTCTGAAAATATGACCACCATGCCATTTTACAAAGCTCAGTAAATGGGTGTTGATATGGAGAAGAACCAGCTAGCAAGCTGCAAGCAAATGCAAGGGTTTCTAATCTCACTGGTCTCTTGTCAACCTACAGCACGCATATGGCTATGCAAGGAGGAGCCATTTTTCATAAATCAGCGGTATAGCAATTTCTGTGGTGTACAAGGCTTCCCTTGCTCCATTTGCTTGATTATTAAAGGCACTTAGAAAAAGTATTGTGCCAGATGCTGTTTTTTTCCTGAACCTGCTGAACAAAGTGGTCGTGTCATATATACTTGTCACTTATGTAGCAAAAGAGTGTGGCTATACTTGCATGATTATGTCATCTGTGCTGCACAGGGTAAAGCAAAAAATACACTGAATACAAAAAAAAAATTTTTTGTATTCACCCAGACACACAATAATAGCAAAGTGAATATAGACATCAAGCAGTAAAACGGCAGGATACATGAAGATGAGTGGGGCCTACACGTTCTGGTTTGCTCTGGAGTGAGTCTTGTCTCAAAACAAGTATAAGAGAGATGTATTTTATTGTGATGAGAGAAGAGGAAAAAAACAAAACAGACAAGCAGTAACTGACAGAACAGCAGTTTGGGGAAAAAGACTTGTGTAAACAGAGTTGCTTGAGGGTATCCTTACTACTTCCAGCATATGCTTGCCCACTATTTCTTATAAAATAATTAAGCTCACATAGTTGATACAAATCTGTTCCCCCTAATAAATACTTTCATAACTGCAGAATTATGTGATTGCCCATTTGGGAAAATCTTGACTCAGCACAGCTGAAGCTATTTGTTCAGGTAGCACAATACAAACATACCAGCTAAAGAATGCCATGATAAAAACACACCAGCTAAACAACGCCAGAGCATAAAATGACCTAACAGGACTGCTTTGTAGTGCTGTTTTTCAAAACGCCCTTGATCAAACCATGATAAAGTTCCTGTACTGCTAGAGTGCGTTAGACTATACAACCCCACCATGAAGCACTAGCCTGAGAGCGGCTTTTCATTCATCAGACTGAATCTCTCAAAAGACTACCAAGTTTTTCCCTCATCACTCTTTCCTATAGTTTCCTAGATGACTTTACTGCCTCTAATTGCATTGCATAATAGAGTAGCAGCTTTCCCTCTAATCAAGTTTTAGCAAGTTACGGCTGACACCATTCGGATCTAAAGAAGAATAAATTCACTTGCTAGATAGAGCACCCAATTTTATACTACCCTAACATGATGTTTCATGAAAATTCAGGGGCACCTTTTAAAAGGACAGACAATTGGCTGGGAAACCTTTCCCCTTTGCTACCTAACAAAGCAAGAACTCAGCAAAAAGCTTCTTGCTTAATATTGCTAACAGGTTGACTCAAAAAAAAAATAAAATAAATCTGTCTGTATATAGAAGTTTGAAAGGAAAACATATATATATATATATAAAAGTTCATTCAAAGCTTGAATCCAATAAAGAGAAAGAATGCAGGAAAAAGAAGGTGTTTTTCTTTTTAGCTCATGCTTTCCCCTGCTCTCCCTCACAAAGCACCTAGCTCCTAACAGAAGCCCATCCCTTGGGAGCACCTCCCTTTTGCAGAGTGCTGGGGCACTACTTAATTCTTGACAGCTGGGTCAGCCCAGGGGCTGGAAATCCCTGTGCTGGGGGCTGCAGCTGTGCACTTCTCCCAGCCAGGGCAGTGTTAACTCTTTCCAGGCCAGCCTCCGGCCAGAATCCGTGCACAGATCTGATCACAAAGCAAGGTTGTCTCGTGCACGTATCTAAATGCTGGAGTTCTCTCCAACCGCTCTGTTATAAAAGTATGTCAATGTATGTCACTGGGAATTTTCCTCACAGAAGGCCTGTCACAGTTTGGCGCCTGCAAAGTAAACACATTTTCTGAGAGCTTGGTTTAGGCTTTTTTGCTCTCAGCTGATATTCAGCTGAAATCCAGCCAAGCTGATTAATAAATTAGTTAGATATGCAATGTTTAAATCGCTGCACCACTCATATTCAGAGAAGAAAAGAAACTATTTCAATCCATAACACTCAGAGGAATTACTGACAAAGTGATATTGAGTCAAATGAGCAACCTAGGGGCTAAATTTGCCTAGATCTTTGCTCCATTAAACTCTTTGACTTTGCAGGGTTACATGTCAATTAAGCAGTCCAGCCTATTTAGTACTATAAAGAGCAAAATAGGACTGTGAAACCAGCAGCTGATCTGAGCTGAGCTGTACCTTGCAGAGCCGTTTCATTTACTCATTGGTCAGGATTCAACAGCAAGAGGAGGAATTCCTCACCCTACTCACGTCTTTGTATGAGAATGGTCTGGCTCCAGCCACCCCAAGAATGTTTTTCTGCCATACACTGCATACCACATATACTTTCCAGTCTTGGTCCAGGGGAATCCCTGTATATTTTCACTATGCCGTGCTCTCTGGACCATCAGTGGGCTGTGTGAACTGGCAGAGGTGAGGAGACATAGCAGTCATTACCCATTATACACATCATTACCCGTGCTGCAGGAGCTGCCCCAGGCCACTTGCCCGCTCCTCCCTTCGGCTCACCCTTGGCCGAGCGGTGCAGCCACAGAACCTGCTAGCAGCTGGGAGCATGAAGCGGCGGCCCAGATTTTCCCATTTACTGCATACAGGCAAAACTACCGTGTCGCTGTGCTGTGAGTGCAGACTGGGATATAATCACATAGGTATGGAATGTGCATTTTTTAATACATACATACATATTTATAATATAAATATACTGCATGAGAACTCAGTACCTATTAACTGGATTGTGTATGTTTCAAGTCTCTCTATAACTTCCAATGATTTTTTAAATTCCTTTGTCAGGTAAAAATTACAACAACAATTTTATTATGTAATGTGCAGCATCTTAAACATTATAATAAAGTAAATCAAAATTTTGAAGGTGTCAGAGCAGCAGAAACTTATTAAGAATCATGACAAATAAAGATTCAACTGTTCAAATAAAGATACTCAACTGTTAAAATGGGAAAATACACAGCAAAAGATTTGAAGATGCATCTATTTCAGAGAATAATAAATAAGTTGGTTAGAAGGAACCTTCAAATGTAATTTCCACTAGATTTAGTTTCCACTAAAAAGTTGATCACTAGAGCTCACCAACACTTGATCATATTACCAAATCTTTTCCAAAATAGGTCTTCAAAACAGAGATTTTACAACATCTCTGGATACCCTATTCCAGTTTGTGTTACTATCCTGCTGAAAAACATATCCATAAACTTTTCTTCATGAGACAACATTGCCAAGGAGAAAAGCTGTTAGTGAATACACAAGACCTAGGATGAGAGAATATAGTCTTCTGCATGTTTACATACATTAACATAACATACATTGTTAAGAAATTAACAAGTGCAGAACGTGATCCACGATGCTACCACTTGGAATTCCCATTCTAAATACACATGAGGGCACTGCAGCAGGGTGGCTGCACAATGCCATCGTGTGCAAAGGCTGATGTTTTAATGGTGGCTACTCACTGACAACACTATTGTCCAGATACAAAACAAAAAAGGTCAAAGTGATTCATCTTATTTATTTATTTATTTGCTTCTAACCGATCAGATTTTGAGTGCTTGCCAAAACTGAGCATTTTTAAATTCCATTTTCTGCTTAAGAAATCTTAATCCAATTAAGACTCAAACACTAAGTCAAAGGCAGCAATTGTGTCCCTTGTTCTCTCCTCTACTCCATGTGCTACTCAGCAAAAAAATCAGAACTCTTACTAGGACAGATTTTAGAAAGCAGTGTATCAGGTTGCAAGTCACGTGCAAATTCATCACAAGAAGAAGAAACAGAAGAAAGTAGGCAAAGAGAACATGAGTCCAAACTAAGAGTAGGGACTTCCCATTTAACAGTCTATGGAATCAGGCTCATTTGTTTAATTTTTAATGTAATCATTATGCGTTAGAAACATTCCAGTGAAACATAAGATTCCCTGATTCTTTGGGAGAATAACCCTATAATGGCAAGTAGATACTTCTCAAAGCTCATGTTTTTCTAGATTCCCAAGGGTTACTTCTAAGAAAATGGGTGTAAACTGTCACTCAGTTACAGCCCTGAACTCTTTTTCATTCAACTTTGATAAAAATTCTAACAATATGATTCATACAGGTCAAAAAAAAATTGGGTGAGTGCAAGGCCACTGTTATGCACTGCACACCAGATGCAACTTCAAGCAATTACAGTGTTTGTTGCACTTAAAAGCATTCCAGCTCCTCCAAACAACAAATGTGTGTTTGGTTGTTCTGTAATGAAAACATTACAAAGTGAACTTCATTTTTGACAACAACCTCTGTTTGCATTAAAGGAGCATACCCTATCCGATAACGGGTCTTCATTGCAGTTTGTGCTGTGCAGACGAAGGAGGAACACAGAGATATGACTTACTTTTATCCAGGAAGAGAAGGTGTGCTGCCTGCATGTGTCGCTTCAATACCATATACGCTGGACACGAAGCTCATGAAAATGGCCTCCTGGGTCATCAAATACAGTCTCTCAGGATTACTAGCACCCATTTCTTACTGCCCTATTCATAAAGGTATCAACCTCTGACATAAAGTTTATTAGACATCTCATCAGTTTTATTCTATCTACAAGGCTATTCCAAGACTGCTCCCTTAGATAGTAAAAGCCTCTTCAAATTTCCAACTTCTTTTAATTCATAGCAAACTTCATTCAGTTCTGTTTCCCATGTCTCATGGTGTTTACTACCGTGAAGTATCTATATAGTGTTATCAGCTCACCACCAAGGGGAGAGAATGGACTAAACTTGAGCCTAAAATACCCTTTCAAAATTATTCAACGATATATTCTTACTCATCGTGCTGACTCCTGGTCTCTAGTGAAACACATGCACAACACACAGGTCTCAGTTTTTAAGGCTAACAGAGCTCAGCCTCATGGGCTGCCAGCTGTAGCTCCTTGTCTGTGTACAAACTCTGAAATTTGAAGATGCTGAGACCTTCATGGTAAAATTAATCTCAAGTACATAAATCCCTTCTGGAAGAGGTGATCCTACAGTGGCAAAGGCAGCAATAAGACACTCTTCAGGAAATGTACAATTAAACAAATATTTCATCAGGAGAAAGGTAAATCAACCAACAGCATCAATGAAAATCTTTGTTATTTAGAAACAAGCAGAGGTATTTTACTAACAGACAGCAGAAACCCTGCTATGCGGTACCTGCTTTAAAGCTGGGGAATCTGCCACTGGTTCATTAGTGGCTTTCCCTGCTGATTAATGGCAGTAAATTGGTGCAGATCAAATCAAAATAGCCGAACTATCTCACACTGTTCTAAAAATATCAAAGGTTAGCCCCTTCCTAGAGTCCCTACAGTTACATTGGTGTGTAAGCTCATGAAAAGAAATCCTCTGATGATTGCCATACTCACCAGGAGACAAAGCTCAGAGTATCAAGTTTTTATTCAGATATAAAGTGAAGGCTGTATTACCCAATAGTCAGCCATTTGCATGATGATGGAAAAATGAGAGAGACCCAGGGAAAGCAATTCAACAGCTTGCACTAGAAAATTGTTGTCTGCATCTAAGCTTCAGTTGCAGATTTATGCTTCAGGTGGATTGTGTTATATCTTTGAATCTCCTTCTCTTGGGAGGGGGTAAAAGTGGAATTGGATTTATATCCCCGTGTTTTCTGAACCAGACACTGTCTAATAATATAGGAGTCTAGGTATAGAATGACATTAAAGGCTGTGAGTATTTGATGTTAATCAATGGATTGCTGTCTCAGTGGGAGTTTGCCCATTTCTGCCTTAAGAGAGCTAAATTGCTACATCTAGCTATGCTGGGCGGTATTGAAACAAGCAGTCAATACTTTCTTCCAGAATCAATATATAAAAAAGTAACTCAATGCAAGAGACCTGAAAAATGTGCTAGGAGGAGGAAAGCAAGAAGCAGTCTGCTTCTTGTACTATACCTCATGCTGGTTAACCAGACAAAAACATACATACACCTGGTAAGAGGATACAGTATTTCAGAGAGCTTTCTCGACCCACAATTGTCTATGTAGGCTCCTGAATAGTAAGACTGAAAATTAAAAGCAGAGCAGGCAAATATTCCCCCTTCCTTTGACACCCGATAAAGAAAGGCACTTAATCATTTGCTTAAGTCTATCCCCATTCAGCCAAGCTGTTAAGCATATGTTTAAGTGGTAAAAAGTCAATAGGATATAAGCATGTGTTTAACTGCTTTGCTGAAAGGGGCAGTTTGCTGCTCAGGGTGTGAAAGATGGGCCATGAAGCATTGCTTTCTGCACTGGTCTTTGTCCAAAACCGAATCCAGTTTTCATGGGGGACAGCTGAATCCCCTTCCATCCTTAAAAGCAAGGAATATTATAGATGGAATAATATATATAATAATATGGAATATCCTCAGGCAGTATGTCCTAGGAAAAAAAGTGTTCTCTGGTGAGAAACCTAAATTTAATCTTCTAATGAACAAAATTTCTTTCTTCACTTTGGGGAGATAATCTAGACATTAACAAAAACCCATGAATAAATCCAGTCATGAATAAAATGATGAGGTAACGTTAGGAGGAGTATGTTGATTATGTAAAGATTTGGGAAGATTAGTAGTGTAAAACAACATGAAAGACAACTTTCTAGCCATTTGACACACACCTCTCTAAATTGAGAGTTGTATAGATAAACAGGCTACCTGGATTCACTTTAATCTCAGTATACCAAAATGAGAACCCAGTATTTGACACAGACGAAGTTTCCACTGTCATCTTTGCATTACCAGATCTTGTAATATTTTAATTATAACACATCAGATTATTATTCGTGTATCTTAGAAATGTGATCAGTAATACTTTCATACTTCTAGAGGTCTCTGTACAGAATCAGTTTTAAAAAAATCCATGGCTACCTGAGAAACAAGTCTTCATCGTATGCCTCAGGGTATATAATTGATAATACCTACCCCAAATGGCACTTATTGCAGAAAAATGTAATCAGCCACCCAGCAATGAAAAATCATAATAGGACTTTCTTTTACATACCAGTGCAGAGAGAAACATAACCTGGAAGGTCCCACTGGCCATTAAAAACTGTTCTTACTGTGGTGAGGTCATGTTAGGTCAGCATAGATGCATATATTACTGACTTTTATATTATAAGTAGACATTGACTTGAAATCAGATGGCCATAACCCAAAGGAGATTCAAATATGACTGTACTTCATACAGCTGGAAAGGAGAATGCAAAGAAGTAGTACACATAATTCCCCAACCAAGAGGAGCAGAGTGCAACTGGTCAGAAACCAAGAAATACTAAAAGCAATGTCAGCGTGGAGATTCAAGGAGTCTAGCTTCCTCCTTCTAGAAAGGCATTGAGAAAGACAAATACAGGCAGCCACTGAATTTAATGGCATTTTTCTTCTTTGCCTGAACATCACATGATCACTACCAAAAATTCTTATACAGTAATTTCCCAAATTTCAAAATGATATCCTGGCACCACTAGGAAAGATTCAACTGATTTGGGTGAAAATATACCCAAACTCAGAAAATCCTCATACAAAATGATTATCACTCATAGTACCACTAAATTAGATTAATAGAATTAAATTAATCACAGCTAATTGGTTAAAATATATCTATATATTTTTGCAGAATTGTGCCTTCATTTGAAAAAGGGCTTGGTCTAGCTATGTATGAGTGGGAAATAGGGCAAGCTTAAGAGAAAAAGGTGAGATTAAAACAGCACAGTGCATTGAAGAAAGAGGAAAGCCTGTAAAGTAAAAGCAAGTAAAATATGGGGGAATTGATGTTTTCAAATGGGAACATTCTACAGTCTAAATCCAGGAGGACTTTCCCAGCTTGCTAGTGTAAGCACAGGGTATTAAGCAAGCTATGTCTCACTTAGGTTGTAGTGCACCTGTTACCACACTCTTTTTGGAACCACCTACACTTTGAGCACCTAACAGCAATTAGAAACTTTCAAAAAATCAAAAGCAATGGGAGTATAATAATATATGGATTTTGCCATTTTATAGTGCCCCAGTTAGTTTCACTTTCTTGAAAAAGGGAACACAGACTTAATATCCTAATTCACCTAAAAATTCAAGCAACCATTTAATTAAAGTTCATGTCACTCAATTAAGGAGTGAGGTTAGAAATCAGCAGACCGTTTTTACATTTTTATAGGTTTATAAAACTATCATAAATACTTATGATAGGCTGACTTTTTTTTTTTTTTACTTAAACATTTTGTTTTGTTTTGTAACTGCAAGAAGTCTGCATTCCCTTTTGATGGTAAGAATAAAATAGAAAAATAGTGGTGCCTAAATGGGCAGCGCAACTAAACTTTAAAAATGTAATTTTTTGCAAAGAAAAAGCCAGGAGACCAGCCTAAAAATATTGACAGTACATCTGTACTATACATTTTGCAGTAGGATTAATTTATTCATATCCCCAAGACCTAAATACATCTCTTTCTGCATTCAGGCCAGTGATCCCTTACACATTTTGATTATAGTGTTTATCTATCCCAGTCTCCCCCTTTCTGGGTAGAAAACATGTTATCTATACAATGAAAGCACAGGAAACAGCACTAGAAAGGACCTTGAGAAAACGAGCTATACTCATGCAATACCTGACAAATACATCTAACTTCTTACAAGGCATCAATCTAATTCATTGACACAAAGCCTCTAGCATGAGCAGATGTCTGCATTATGTATGTAACATAATGTAAGCTGTTTACATTAGTGGTTTGGTTCAGAGCAGTAGTACAGTTTTCAAGTCAATATCGTATGTTATTTCAGTCCACAGAGCATTTTTGGTGCTCATAAGTTAGAATCCATTTGGAGGAAACTAAACCGAAAGATCTGCTACAGGTGCGCATCAAATATGCACCAACACCTAAGGGGAATGTACAGGCTAGAACCAATGATTAGTTCTTCATGCGGTTTCAAACCTCCTGGATGGTGTGGATGTTCACTCTAGGGGACCAGACTAAATTTAGTCTAGAGGAAAACGGGAAAGTGCATTAGTGCAGACGTAAAGGCATTAGTACCAACTGTTTAGGTCTACTACTAAACTCCTATTGCACCTAATTACCTGCTAACGTAGTTATAATCTGAAACACTTTTGCTTTAATTTAGGCCTATTATTTCTCCTTCTAGACAGTAAAACAAATGATTCTCTGAAAACCAAATTATTTCCTTTCTCTTTTAAGATAACATTTACATACCAGAAGACTGTATCCATGTCTTCATTCAGTCTTCTGCAGACATCACAACCCAATAATCCACTCTTTCCTCAAGACTTTTCTCCCTGCATTCACCTGGATCTACTCTGAGTGCTCCACAACTTCCTAGAGGTGTGGTGTCAAGTGAGATGGCACAGAGTGCCAAGCAGAAAGATGGTGGCACCCAAGTGGTCTCTAGATGCCATACTGCTACAACAGCAAGGACAGTTTCAAGGTAAGAATTTTGATTCCCTACTTGATGGTAGGGAAATTCTGATCTGTAAAAAGAAACCATCAACCCAAGGATTATTTCATACACGTTACTGAAGATGATCCTCTTAACACATTCCAGTACAAGATGTGCATTTTTCTAGTGTAGGAAACAAACATAATGCTGATTCATATTCACTCGAGATCTATAAGAAGATATGGTCCCTTTTCTACAAAATTGCCACCCAACACAATTGTTCTACAGTGCAGCTAATTTGTACAGCTGATAATTGCTGTCTAAGTGCATAGGATGACAGAGTTGCCTACGAAGTTCACAAGTACAAATCCAGTGAAGTCTGGATTTTCCATTTATGAGAATTTTTGCTTAAATTTCCTACAATAATTTGTTAGCTCTTCAATTCATAGGAAATACCATACTTCGACTTCAGAAACACAACAAACTTCAGAAAAACACTTGTGCTGATAAACTCAATACATTTCATTCTTGTTTTGACTTGATAAAATTATATATATCATAGTCTATACATAAATGATTGAAATATTAATTTCAAAGTGATATGTGCTTTTTAAAAAGTCTAAAAGATAGCTTTTTAGCAGTGTGCTTACCAGCTTTTAAAGAAATGTCATCAAAATTGATGTGCTTCAGCAAAATGTAAAATGAACTGACATTTTCTTATATAAAAACATATTATGTCAAATAATTTTTGACCTGCTACTCTCTGTGTGATATCAAGGATAATTTTGTTCTGGGTATTTGAGAAAATACTATGCAGAAAAACCTCAAAGGTTGGTAACCACGAGGAGCTGACTTCTCTGTAAAATGTGGAGGATAGTATCTCCAGCTGAGATAGGATTGTATTTCACGTAAACAGATTAGGGAGTTTAAAGACAGTTAAATCTGACCAGTTATTACATATTGTGATAATATGCTACAAATAATCAGTGCATGAAAACCAGAAAATGTCAATGAAAGAGTTCTGCACTGCAGATGGTTTTGATATAAATCTACTTTTTCACACAAGGTGTTATTTAATAATGTGAGTAAAAATATAATTGCGGTGCATGGAAACAATGGAAAAATACTTTTTTTTTTTTTTTTCTAAAGCTGGTGATCTGTATTTCTTTTTTCTTAGAAAATGTTGAGAATACTTGTTTTCACTCAGATTACAGACAGTTCAAAAATCTCAGTAAATGCTGTAACGGTGGGTCCTGGATGTTTCTCCAAGAACTGCAAATGGACAGTGCCCCCCATACGAAGCAGAAAGCTGGTGGCACCTGAGTGGTGTCTGGATGCCATATTGCTCCAACAGCAATGACAGTTCCAAGCTAAGAATTTGTGAATCTTGATGGTAGGGAAACTCTGCTCTGTAAAATGAACCCATCTCTGCTAATCATTCTCTTTCGTTCAACAGAGTAATAGAACATTAAAACACTGTGAGCACAATTCATTCATCTGCTGTCCTCCAGCATGATACAAACATCACTGATTTAATAATTGTAAATAACTAGATAAGCATCCTTTTGTTTCATACATGAATAAAAATGTAACAGAATGACTTAATTTCTTGTGATTTCTACCCTTTGATAATTTAACCTACACTTTTTTTAAACAGTGATTAAAAGCGACATGTTCAGTAATTAATATTTATATACAGCTAGCAGAGGGCTAGTTACCATGGTCCACCGTTGCTGGACTTTGCACTAAGGCAGTGAGGAGGGCTCACACATTCTGTTCTGAAGCTGGAGCAACCACCCTGAACACACAGGAAAGACTGAAACATCACTGAATTACTTTCTATGCTGTTGTTTCACACTCTCAGTCATACACAGTGATTCAATACCTAGAGTGATCTTCTCTCTTTTTAAACTCTCTATTCGCTTTCCATTTTGTCTAACTACTTCTCAAAAATCAAACTGAGCCCTAGGCCATGGATCTCACCTGAGATTTGCTTGTACTATCTTCTGCACTGCTTGCTGGTTATGTATCTTCCCTCCGTATATTTTTATTTATTTATTTTACATGTGACAGCTGGGTCTGTCAGCTTTGCTCTATGCCGTGCCTAGCACCTCCAGGCACCACTCTCTATCAGCAACAGTGAAAATCTTTTAATGAATCTGTAGCTCCAGCACAATTTTGAAAGGCAAAACTACTGCTGTGTGTTAAGAAATAGAGCAAAATGGTACTACTTTGGTATTCACCCTTTTCTGTTTCTTAGAAACAGAAATTAACTATGAGTTCATGCGCACTCAGGTCGACTAGGGGTCTGCTCCTCAGTTATGCTAATAATGATTTGACTGCATAAATGCTTTTAAAACAGATGTAAACCATTCCTTGAAAATACACCTTCTGTGGGGAGCCCTTATCCTGTGCCACTGCATAGCATCACAAAGCCTATGGGTTTTTACAGAAGCATTGCTTCCAGAGCCCAAATATAGACAAAACAGGGGACTCGAGCAGTTTCAGCCTGTGGTCCGTACATTATTACAGAGGATCTGCTAAAGGAATATAAAGAAAAAAAGCATTTTCTCAAGCTTCAGCCCTCAGCACACAGGTCATACCTCCATTGGAAAAATCCCACAAAGTGGAAGATATCAAAAAACATTGCAAAATCAGTCTCTACTTCCATATTTGGCCAGGGATAATAGAAAGTATATTCATGTACAGAAAGCACAAGACTCTGTGTCAGGATATAGGTGTTTTAAAGCCCTGTCTATTCTCCTGCACTGTTAGCTTTATTAATTGAGTCTCAGGTGCCAGAGTATGAACACAAAATCTGGATTGTGTTAGAGTGTACTCTAACAAATAAAGAGGGCCATCTGTAAAAACAGGTGATTAAAAATATCTGCTTAGAAATAACCATCTGAAAGATGATTACAGATTTGTATCTTTTCTCTGACAGTTGAATGTGGCAGCTTATGAAATACATATGCTTTCCCTCTTCCAAATTCCTCCCAGTAAGTAGAGGAGGTCATCTGCCTTTATTGCTAGTATTTGATCTACAGCAATTCACTGTCCTTTAGCAGCATGAAAAGCCTCTAATCAACTGGTAGTATGGACCCCAGCTGGAAAATGCTGTACACAGTAGTGAGGTTGATACCTGTTCAGAATGAAAATGTACTGCTAGACTTGCTTAAAGCAAATCGCTGCTCCTAGCAGGTTAGTCAGTTTGGACTGGACCTTTGCAGCTCTTGCAAGGTGTCAATGTTTGCAAGAAAATGACTAAAATGACTAAGGATTTGCATGCAACAGCCCATTTTTTTTCCTCTTCTCTTACTCTTTTGAATGATTTATGAAAAGAAAAAATATACAATTCTGAACAGCACATCATTTACCTGACGAAGAAATGAGTAGACAATATAAAACATGGAAACATTGTGTGTGCATGTCATTTTAGCCCAACAGTTGCTAGCAGGCTCCCACAAACGTCTCTTCTCAGACATAAATTAGTCACTAGGAAATACACAGACATGACTTTACCAGTAAGGACGGGACTCAAGACAAATCCTCTACAGCTGTATGACAATACAGTTGCTGGAAGATGTCTTCATAAATGCACTCAGCAGATCTATCAGATGGAATACTTCACACACTAATTCCTCAAGGCATTGTACAGAAGAATTAATCAACTGTATGAACAAAGATGCAGACAGCAACTAAAAAGAAGGCGTGTACGTGCAGTTCTTATATTTTGGTGGATTTTAGCAACTTCAATGAATGGTGCCAGATAACAGAGGCTGCCTCAGTAAATGCACTCAGGAAACCTGTGAAGGTAAGTTAAACTGTGTGTAAGATTCTACAGCAGTCAGCAGGGACCAGCCCTGTAGTCAGAAGTCAGGGATATGCACCAATATAGCTGATAAAGAAAAACAAAACAAAACAAGAACAACCAACCCCCTTCCCCACCAATCCTAAAACTAAACAAAACAAAAAGTCAGCTGTGATTAGACCACAAGGAACCACGCTGGTGAAAAAGCAAAGAAGGGGACAAGTTTCCCCTTAGTGACATTCATTCAGATGTGAGGGCTTTGGGGTCCTGCATGGTAGGCCCAAGACTTCTGGCCTGGCTCATGTGCAAGTCAACGAGGAACTGACGAAACACAAAGGAGAAAGCTAGCTGTCCACCACACCATCTACCGGAACTACTCAACATACATACTGAAATGTGATTATTCCTGCCCGTGAAACAGAAGGTAGAGTCTAAATTCTGTTAAGTCCTACTAAGGTGCCTTGATCAAGAAGAGTAACAGAGAACTTTACATGTGGAGACCAAATACCTGGATATCTAATGCTTTCTTTTCTGCAAAGAATGCGGGAAAGAAGCAGATGTGATAGGGCAACTCGTGCTTTCAGCACTCTCCTTATCCCTGGTGACTGCACCCTGCCCCTTCTCCCGGGTGGTGCTTCTGCCGTGTCGGGGCTCTCCAGGAGCACACCTCTGTGCTGCATCTCTGCCTCATAAGCTCAGCTGTGTTTGTTAGTACCTGTGAAACTTTTTGCTCTGGGAGACTGTCAGTACTTATTAAAATGATTCAAAATGAGCTTCCTTATAAGCAAAGCATTTCTCTTGAGGTCCCTTCCAAACCCTACAATTCTGTGATTCTGTGTGATTCCTTCAGCCAAAGTCCTTAGAGCAAAAGGATAAAACAACAGGCAGAACTATAAATATGTTTTCCTTTACGAAATGCTTGATCTTTCAAGCATTGTTATCCTCTTTTCATTACAGTTACTCCCATCTATAGCTAGGAAAAACATATGGTATATTGGGTGAGCCCAAGAAACCCTGTCAGCAGTCATGGACATTTCCAGGGCAGTGCTGGGAAAATACTCAGCCCCCTTTCTCCCTTTTCATCACCAGGGCAGGGCTGGGAACTGTAAAATTTTTCTAGAAAGTTGGAACTAGGATAGCAGTACTCCACCCTGTTAATAGTTTTCCCATCGTTTCCCTCAGGACACAAGGTATTTTCTAGATTATCTTTCCTTTTACTGCACGTGGGGGAGGAGGGAGGTTTTCCCAATAGTCTTCATTGCTTTTAACTCTTTGCAGAGAGGACACTGTTAGAGAAGAAAACTGAGGTATAATATGTATATTTATACAATATATACTCTCTCTATATATTATTATTGTCCATTCTTTATTCTTTTCCTGACCATACATTCCCTAACTTGTGTAATTAGTCAGAGGAACCCTGTCAAGCAGAGGACAAGTAGAAATATTGATGAAAATCTGTTTGATTTAAAAGCACGTTACACAAATGCCTAACAAGGAAGTTATTCCCTACTTCCCCCCCCCCCCCCCCCCCCCCCCGTTTTTTTTCCTTCCCATAATGATCCATAAATTCTTGTTTGTCTTTAGGAGTCAGCTGTACCCTAAGAAAGAATGACATACCACGTATTTTTTAATAACTACTATAATAATCAATTTCATGGGTTCTCCAAGGTTGAGAGCAAATTAACCAATCAACCTCCACTTTAATCAACTCTTAGGTGATTAGGGTAAGTGATTTGCAAGGCAGCATGAACAACACATACCAGCTTGCTGAGTTTCTGCTGACTCAAGAAGCCTTCTGTGTTTGCATAATAGATCTAATAAAGACCAAGAACTACAGCTGTGGAAAGCTGCCTGATATGAAATATTCTGTGAAGGATGTTATGATGATAATCTTTCAACTGCTCTCAAATGCATAACTCAAGTTGGATATATATTTTGTTTGCACACATGCCCAATTACTGGCTAGTACCTCCCAGAGTGCAGCTTTTCAGAGCAATAATAAAAACCATAGTCTGCCTCTATTCAACGTTAAATACCTAATGTGACTAATCAAACAGTCCTGTTCCATGCCATTGTGCTTCTTCCTCAGATAATGCTTTTTTGACTATCTTAAGTGCCCTCCTGAGGAAAAACAAAACAAAACCCACAAAATTTCTGAATGTGAAGAGTTCCTCAGGTCCTGTCCTTATCTGCTGGCTTAGGGACATGCAAGATGCTTGCTGATGCTGGAGTTAGTAAGTGGTTTAAATACGTGTGGCATATTTTCGTGGGAACGTAAGTGCAAATGTATCCCATGTTACAAACTGTTCTCTCCAAACATAAGATGGGAGTCAGGGTAAAATCGTGTCTTTGAATCCTGACCATTTAAGAGGATTAAGTCCAGGATGCAGGGCAAGTTACCCAGAAGCCTTTAAGATGCTGAACACCTGTAGGCTCAGGTGTTCCCCCAAGAAAGATGCAGATGTTCAGTATTTCTGAGGATTTGCGCTAACAATATTAATAGCAACAGCAATTGTTAGGGAACTTTCTCCAGAGAGAACATGTGCAGAAAAATCAAATAATTACACAATTGAATCAAGGTACTTTAAATAATAGAAACTACTTAAAACTACGCAGTGCCTCAGGTACACATACTGAGCTCCAAGGACAGTCAGGATCTGCAGTGTAAGAAAAGCAATTGCTCCTTTTGCCAAAGCTATCTTCTCCCTCCTGCATAACAGTCATACCTTGTGCCCCACAGAATCTCAGCAGCATTTTCTGTTTTCTTTTCACATCAGATACATCCTCACAGTCCTGATCTCGTATAAATCGACAACTAAGCACCAGGTAGTCAGCTCGCTGGCCCACTTGAGGATGTGGGAATCAGCTACTTCCAAAGGCTTCTCCTGCTCTGGGTTTCAGGGAGAACAACAGCTGGACAATGTGAGCCAAGTGTCATGGAGCAATATTTGTCTGAATTTTCAGTCGGTCTCAGCACAGGGAATTGCTGTAGCTTCTGAAGCTAGACAAGAAACTTCAAGACTCCAAAGCCAACTAAATCCTCAAAAAGAAGAAACTGCATTGGGTGCTACAGAGGTGGGTTTCTCAGGGCCTCCCTCCCACAGCTGACATAGAAGACCTGCTGAAAGTTACTGCAGCTTAATTATTATTATTATTATTATGGCTGTTCACCAACCAATAATAATCCAACACCCAGTTCAGCTGCGCACACAAAATATGCACATACACCACAATAGAAAACCAACATAAAACAAAAGGAAATGGCACTTTTTTCACAGACTGCTTTGGGCAGGAAAGAATTTGGTTTCTCTCCCAGCATCCTCTGATGAAAATAGGAAAGCAAAACACCTGACATACTGCCCTTCTGCTTACAACACCTCCCATGAGAACTTTTCTAAGCACCTTATTTTAATGTGTGCTGCTCATGAATGGACATTTTTGTAGGGCTATACGGTTAGTCAGCAAAAATTCTGAAACTGCAAATATTAATAAAGATAAGGAAAATGAAACCTTCAGAGGATTTCTGTGACAATATAGGTAAAGCAAATAACTTTCCCTCCCCATTATTAAAATCCCACATAGCCAAATGAGGCTAGATCATTTGGCGGTGTGGCTACAGTCCAGTCACTGGCGTTTGAAGTCAGGTGCCAGCGTTTTTTTGCTGTGTGATTGTTGTATGGGGTTGATGTAGCTTTAATGCACCCTTACACGAGTTTTAAACTACCTCAGGCATTTACCAGTACTAGTCTAGTTCAGCACTAAAGTTTAAAGCTAGCTCAGGTTGATTTAACATTATTCTGCAATCACAGCAGTAACAATTTTGTGAGAAGTGTTTGGAGGAAACTAATTGCCATAAGATATAACTAGATTTGTCCACTGGAATGATTGGAACACTGTTGCTGAGACAAAGACCGGTTTTAGATTCTTTACCATTTTTTTCTTTCTTTGTGCACAGACTAATGACCATAGCTGCTCAGTGAAACCCTGGTTAAATAACATTTTTCTTATTCACTTCTATGTATTCTTCATCCAGATACCATTAACAAGCCCTCATTTACTATGAAAAACTAAAACTGCACATCTGCAAAGATATCCTAAAATGTGCTTGATTTTAAGCATTTTTTCTTAATGTACATAGAAGTCACCTATGAATTTAAGTAGTTTTTAATCAAACTCAGTTCTTAAAGACAGTCAAAAAAGTCAGCAAAATAAATCTATTTGAAACACACACACACAACTAACTGATCTTCAAACCTGGTGACCTTGGATTTTCTTGGGATGAATATTACTCCATAAAAAGTGAAATACAACATAAATCTATGAAATTATCAACTGAAAAGCATGTGCCTTTTAATATGGTAAACCAAATGAAGACATTCCCTAAGAAGTAACTCTTTTCTTATTTTACATGTATTTATTTACAGATTTTCATGTATTTCTGTTCAGAATGTCTGTTCTCAGCCTTAATCAGATCAACATGCTTGTAAATGTGTATTTTTTTTTTCATAAACTTGTGTGGGCCACTAATCTCAATAACCCTAATAAAAAGAACTGTGTGGCAATTAACTCTAACCCACCCATATATGTAAGCACTGTTACATACTGGGAGCAAATTATCAGGGTAAATCATTTATGTTATAATAACAACATTTAGAGTACAGTGAATATCTGGTTACATTTACATGCATTCCAGCATACTTTAGGAAATTAAAGGAAACATATCCAAAAAAAAATAATTACTGTTTATTTCTGTTACATAATACCTTCGTGTTTTTCAAATCTTTTCTCATTTTATCATGAGAAATTTTAAAATCAAGCTGTGAAATAAGAAATACTAAGTGGAAAATCTCTTAAGTGACTTTACTTTCGGGAACTTGAAAACCAAGTCACTTGTAATGTTTCTTCATTTGAATTTTGCGGCAAAGCCTGACTTTCTATTACTGTTTTCAAAGAGAAAAAAAGATACTGGGGCAGCCTAAAAGTATCTGGTGCAATAAAATAGCATCTGTTCTTAGTCTTCAGGCCCTCACCACTGCTCCTGTGAGCATGCTGTTGCATTTTTGTGCTGCCTCTGGAGTGTTCTGCTACTTGTCGTGAGAATAGAAGAGTGATCTACTCCCCATCTCTTTGCAGCCTGCAGCACTCATGTAGGAGAGGACATGGCAGGAGGAGACGTGGCCAGGCCACTCGGGCTCGGCCACAGCACCACAGCTGTCATCCTGCCTGCTCTTTCGAGGAGCAAGCCTGCCATCAGCCCTGGCCAGGATCACCAGTGGTACAAAACAGGAGCAGACTGGGACGCGGTAGGAAGATCATCACAGGAGCAATGCTCAGGGCACCTGGGAGCGAGTCAGGGGAAGGGAAGGGCCTACATACCAGCACGAGAAATTACTCATCAGCACAGTAATCACCCACAGGGCTCTCAGGGTTAATCAATTAATACTCTATGTAAATCACATGTGAACCTGTCAACTGTTTGCTGGCACTGCGCTCTGAGCAGTCTGTTTGATACTGGATTATTTTAACATTCCCGGGAGCCTTGTGACCCCAGCAGGGCACAGCGTGGCTGCACAGCTCCGAGCAGTGCCTGAGCTCAGAAGCAGTGCAGGAGCACGACGCAGGCACCTCGCTGCAGCCTCGTCTCGCCAGGCCTCCAGCCCCAAGGCCTCCCCGATGCAGGCCCAGCATCGCTCATTCATTTCAGTTCTGCTAACAGTGGCACAAATTAAAGCTTTGAATTTCAATATAACCCGCCTGCTCAGCTATAGGAAAACCAGAGACTTTTAAAATACCTTCCAAAACCAATAAATAAAAATGATGACACTTTAGTTCCTTATTTACTGCATTTTGAATTAAAGCAGTGTTTGTATGACTTTATTAACTCACTTCATTCCCACTCATATTCCTAACTATTTCACTTACTTAATTCCTACTCATAAACTATTTCATAGTTATTTGAAACTTTTCTGATTCCTGAGAATGAATGAAAACAACAAAGAAGTACTTCACGAATATAAATGCATGAACTTTTCAAGTTCAAGTCAGTACAGCTTCTCCACAGATTACAATGGTATCTAGGATTTTGGACAGTTTCACATACAAGGTTTACCTTGGCCTATTATAGAAGTGACTCTACCTCATGAAATACATATATCTTCACTGAACCAGTCTCACTCTGCTGCAACGTTTATTTACTCTCACAAAGGCCCAGAGATGATGCTAACCAACTTCAGTGCAAGAACTTAAGGTAACTCTTTTCCAAGTGAAAATTATGTGGTTTTGGAAAATCAGGCTATCTCAGCATAGCAGATATTTTGTTTCAGATATCTTGGATGAATATTAGTTCAAAAGTCTAATTTTCTCACTTAATCTACAACAGTGCTTCCTCTGCTGGAACATGCTTGCTGCGATGCATTGCGGCAGTGTGACGGTCACAGCAGCTCACTGCCTTCCTTCAGCAAGGTAAGATGGCATGAGACATGCCCAGTTTGGAGGAGTACGTAAGAACGTCTGTATTTCTCATAAGGCACTATTGGGGATACTATAGGATTTTAGCCAGAATATTTTGGTTCTAAATTTTGCATTAATATCTGTATAATGTACTTGAGAGATTTAAACAAGTTTCTTTCTTTTCCATTTTGGTCAAAATTAAAGTCTCCACTCTTGAATATTTCTAGCTCTGTTTCTACTAGATCTGCTTTGGGTATAAAGTAGCTCTCTCAAGGTACTAAGTCAGTCAACATGTTCTGAAGATGATTTAGTTTGGCTAGATTGTAAATTGGTTGTTTAGCCTTTGAAGGATAGGTTCAGACAACACACAAGCATTCTGATTCATATTCAAGTCACTTCTACCTTGAGCGCAGAACTGTCAGGTTCCCTAACCTGGCTGTTCCTGCCAGGCTGAGAAAGGCCGTAAAGAAAACATGAAGAATTTCCCCAAACAGTCATGATGCTTCTTCTTACCAGATCACACTGTGCCCACTAGGAGCGTCTCCACTTGCCTGTAAATAAGAATGCTATGAACTCTGTCACAGTAAGCTAGGGCAATTTCAATCAGTTACTAAATCTGCGTATTTGAGATTAGTAGGCAATAATTTGTTTCTATTTGCGAGTTTTCTACAAAACTACCCAGGAGTAGCTCCTACTTGTGGACTGGAAGAGGAGCCATGCAGATCATCTACAAAATTTGTCTCAAATCTGTATACCAACCTCTATTACTACCTCAAGAAAGCTAAAACAAAGAGATAAAATATTTACTCCCCATCTTTGTTAAGCAACAATGTTTTCCTTTGTATTCTTCATTATATTTCTGTTACGAAATGGTTGCTGACAAAGACAGTTCATCTTACATTCTTTTGAACTACTTTCAGTATAAGATACTGAAAATAGGAAATAATGTTCCTAGTAAAGAGTCGTGATAGCAGAGTTGAACTCTTGTAGATAGACCTGCAGAGCATAACTTATTCTGTGTACAAACCTGCCACTAACTGCAAATTACCTTCTCTAGGAACAACATTAACAAAGCACGCAGGCCAAGGCTCCACAAACTGCAAATTTGGCTTTTGCTCTCACAACAGGAACTTTACTCATGTTGAGGATGACTGGGCCCCAGCTTCTGCCCTGAAGAAATGTATTCACCAGAGTTTGAAATTTCTGTTTGTTTTCAGTGTTTGCTCAATATGTAAAGGTAAGCATGTGCCTGGTCTCCTACAGACTCGAGACCTATTTTATTTGCCCCAAGAGGACAACGTTCACTCCTTTTAAAGTAATTACATAAATTGTTTTATGTAAAATGCTTTTAATTGCATAAGTCCTTTTTAATAACGCCATACATAAAAGAAACTAGCCAGACAGCTTTTCCTCAGACTTAGGGAATTAAGATCAAACTTCACCTTTAACTCCAGCCTTTAATGCTTAGACTTCAAAACATGGCCAAGAAACTATACATCTGGCAGCATGGCTCTTACTGTATTAATCTGTTCCAATCCAGTGTGAGGCCTGAGTTAACGAATCACTGATGCTGGACATCATCCTCAGGGAAGTTTTGACTTCATTGTGCTGTTTTTTATATTGATGGCATGTTGCTGCAGAACTAAAACAGACACCTGCTCTGGCTCAAAGGCATGTCTTTCACATGATTCAACTAATAGTGTCATATCAAAAGGAATTTATCACTGAATTTTGCACACACTAAAGTCACCATCTATATAGTTCAAGACTGGCCTGATCCTTAAGCTGCTACAGTACATTATCGTGCAGTGCTGTGCCAAATAAGCTGAACTGGTTCTGGGTGACTGGCCTGGGTACCAGAAAAAACACGGCCATACTAGCATGCCAGTCTAGTTAAGTATAATGTCCTGATCTACCTTTTTTTTTTCTAAAGTAATATACCAGACAAAATAATTTCGGTGGAAATTTACTGCGGTCAAATTACTACTGCTTCTATTAGCTAAGATAAACCCAGTCATTTATACACAGCAGGTATGTGAGTATCCCTCCTGAGTCCTTGAAAACTAATACAATAGGAAAAACATCATCAGTGCAGTTTTTTCCAAACAGCAATGCCGCTGGTACATACAGCACCATGCACCCAACATGCAGCAATTGGTCCGATCTACTCAGGCAGCCTTACAAAGCTCTGTATTTCACACCTGGACCACACAGCTTTTTCCTAGTGAGAAGTACAGCCTAGATCCTAGGGAGAGGACTGAGCTCAGAAACGCTGATGAGATTCCACATTTATCTTCTTGCTGAAGAGGTGGCTTCTCTAGCCTCGTCCTTTCATACTGTCTCTGCCTTTTCAGTCCTTTCGCACTATTTGCACTCAGCCAAGGCACTCAAAGACAATGATCTCATTTTTGTCCTCCTCCTGAGACCTGGATGTCAGGGGGTTGTGTGCTTTGTCACACACAGCAGGGCTGCTCTCAGCCTCTCGCTCAAGTGCTGCGGTCCATGTGCTGCAAGGGAGCATGCCCTGCTTCGCCCGGCAGCCGACCTGCTGCTACTGACCGGGCAGCCACCAGCCGGGTAAGACCGCTGCCTGGATTGAAAACAGCAAGCCAGCCCAAAGAAAAGAATCCATCTGTTATCCTCGTGGGGAACAAGGACGGTTTTAATCCATGGGACTCAGCCTTTCCCCTCTATTCTCTCGTACAATCTCTTTTGTGTTATTCACAACAGAATACAGGGTAGGACTCAATACAAGCAGATTTCTAGATAATGACACCAATTCAAACATATTTTATTAGAATTCCAGCAGGTATTTGCTTGGTGGTTCTGTGAGGCCAAAGTGGAAAGATGTTATGATTTAAAGTCTTTTAAGGGGAGAGGAAAAGTGTCAGGAAGACATACCACTTTCGCATGAGAGCAAACAACACACACAAGTACTTAAAAAACTGCTGCCGTGACAGCTCCATATCAGGCTCCATTGAAATCAATGCTTCCTGCGCCAGTCCCTCCCTGCTAGAGACATTCAAGCCTCTTATCCTTTCCTTGCCAGACACTTCAAGATCTCACAAACCATTATTATAGCCACTGAACAAGGACAGACGATTAGCTACTTTTTGTCACCAATCCTATGTTTGTCTTCTCATCACTGTTTTCAGTCTTCATTAAAGTTTGTAAATAGAAAATTAAAGAGAAATGTTCAAATTCCCCCAGTGAAATTAACTGAAAAAAGAAAAGACCTATGATGTACGAACCATGGTCTGGTGCTGGACAGATGGTTATTAAAAAAGTCAGGCCAGCCAGGCTTATCAGGCCTTCAGTCCTAGACAGGATTGAAAGCATCAACATGTCAGCTGCTGAGAACAACTGCCCAGAGAGGACCTGACAAGGGCTGGGAGCTATAAATAAAAGAAATAAACCACCACGTAGAACAAAATAGGTACCATTTTACAAATTCTATTACCTCTCTGCTAAATTTATTACAAGAAAACAATTCCCACTTTCTATTACTGAATGCTTTCCCTGAATATTTTCTGTACTTTTGCACATTCATGATGTTTTTGCTGGCATTCTAAGTTGCACAGTAACAAAAACATTTAATATGAATAAATAATATCAATGTAGCATGCTAATTAAAACATTTATTCAAAAAGACATCTCCAAATCTAACCATTCCTGCTGTCATTCACCTTCACCTTCTTATCAGTATGGAAAGGCATGCATGAGAATATGAGCCATACCTTAACTACAGGTATAAATTATGTCTCTAACTTACTGCCATTGAACCGAAGTCCTACCTAGTAAAGAAGACTACAGCTACACATACATTCAAAGTTTTGGTGAGCAAGTCTTCCCGATGACCTCATATGACTGGTCTTTGTGTTAGTGGGATGATCTCGTGGTGCTGATCTTAAACGGGAAGGGATTTTGTTTCAGTGATGAGTCTATAAACAATAAAGCAATACAGCTATCCAGCTTCACTTAAAACCTCTTTAAACTTATTAACCCCTTTGCTATGATAGTACGATTGTTTCAGAACAGTCCTGCTAATGTCTAAAACGTGTGATGTCCATTTATATATATATCAGCATTATCATTAAAGACAAAGTCTTTTTTTTTCTTTTCTGCTTTTTAATCGTAGCAGAAAGTGATCATTTTGTTAGGGTTAAAAAAAGAAAGACTTTTTATTTTCTTCTTTTATAGTGTAGAATTTCTGTGTTCATCCTAGTAAACATTTTCTATTACATCTTGAAATCAACTTTCTTGTTTAAGAGACCAATGTACTCACCATTCTGAAAGAGCTCTTGAACTTACTGCAATGCTCTCAGTGCTAGCCCATATGAATTATTTCACCAGACACACCCTCAGATCACACCTTTTCCACAACCGGTGACTCATAGTTCTACTGTGATTGACTAAAACACCCAGAATTTTTCCTTCACCCACTGTTTCCAGTTGCATAGCTTCCAAATTATATTACAAATTCTTGCTTTACAATTTGAACACTAAATTAAACCCCACTCCTGTTGATACAGACCAGCATCCATCTCTTTTGGGACATTCTTATCCCTCTGCTTGTAGGTGACACCTCCTTATCCACTCCTCATCAATTGTCATTAAGTAATGTCTATTTTTGCTACCCAGATCATTAATGAAAATATTAATGAAGATTAGTCCTAAGAGTGGTCCCCGAGGAGTTACCTGCCTGCAGCCTCATACCCCCTTTCAGCACAACCCTCTGCCAGTTCCTTTTAGCCAGTGCCTCACCCATTTTACAGTTCCTGTACTAATCCCCATCTTGCCTGGCTTTGCCAATAATTTCCCATGTGGCATTGTATCAAATGCTTTACTGCAGGCCAGAAAGATTAGAACTACCACATTTCCCTTGTCTTCAAACAAGCTATTAGAGAAATGTAGGAACCAAGGGTTCTGTTTAGATAAAAATATCAGAAAGAAAAAGGTACTGTACTGGAGGGAATAGCAGGGAAGGAAACACATTAGGGAGAAAAAAAGATAGGATGCTAGGATGCTTTGGGCCGTCCAACTAAAACAGGTGTCATTTAACACCTCTATGAGTGAGTTGGAAGAAGAAGAAGACAGAAAAGCATTGGCTCCTAATTTTTTTTTTCAGAATAGTAAGAATGAAGAGGATTGTGAGAAGTAAAGATATTAGGTAAGAGAGACATTCCCCACGAACAGTCCTAAGCAATTACGCTTCTGAGTATGATGACAGAAGAGAGTTGACCCACTTGTGTTCCAAGCAGCCAGCACTGGCCTTTAGTGGATCACTAACTGTGATGAAATAATTTTCCATCTGTGGTTATAATACAAAGTAAGTTAACAGAGGTGCAGCCTGTCTCCTCAACTCCCAAGCTTTCCATGTGCATCCAACAATTCTGACACGCTGCACTGTGCGTGTGCAGTGCCCAGCTACAGAGGAGTGACTAGTTTAGAGTAGCTAACTCAGACTGGCAATTCAGCCACTTTGTTTTCCCTCCTAGAGACTTATTATCACATTAAGATAAATGATTAAGAAATTAAGAAATGATTAAGGTTTTCAGTGCAAATTTGTTGACCTATTCCAGATAAAAGAATCATTCAAATTTTCGTAGCAAATAACTGCAGTTGTATATTCCCCCTCGTTGAATGGATAAATTCTCTGTTAAATATGATAATATCATGTTTCATTCCTTACTTCATAGTGTTGTAGTAAATCACACTTTTTAAATGGACATTTGGAAAAAAGAATCAGAACACTTGAAGTGAAAGTACACTTTCTGTGCCTATTTTTTTCATTGAACATTTTCAATGCACATTAAAATAAAAAAATAATCAAAATTCTCTTTAAAACATAATGGGTAATTTTTAAAATGAACTCAGTCCATCTAATTCTGTTTATTTTGGACAAAAACTGACTTGCTGCCTCATACTCAAGTTTTTTAAAAAAATATGCACTTATTGTTAAAATATAATGCTTTTTTTTTTCTTTTTGTTGTTTTTTTTCCTTCCAAAGTGGTAGGTTCAGAGTGTTCACATGAAAACAAAAGCCTTTCCTATCAGAGTGTACAGACTGTACAGAGCAGCACAGGACATTATCATCTGGCAAACTATTTAATTTCACACATCCTCAGTGCTACAAAAGGGAACTTCATTTCAGACCTAAGTAAATCAGCATGGCAAAGGCAGTGGAAAAGCGACCTAAGGAATCCTTGGACCAGCCCAGTAGCACAGAGTGGTCCTGACCTTCTTTCCAGCCTTAGGAATGAAATAACAGAAGTCAAGATCTCTTTTTGTGGCCCTGTTTTGACCTGCCTATAGATTGGGATGCTTGAATTTCATCTCCCTGCCTCTATTTAGAGTCTATTTGAGAGCCTGAAGACATTGGCTTTGTGTGGGTGAGGTGGATTTCCCCTACAGTGCATGTCAGCACAGTAACACTTGAAATGCAAAACACAAACATCTTCTTAACAGTGCTAAATGTCCTCATTATTCAAAGGCATGGAAACAGGCCAGAAACTCTGTTCAGATTACCGGTGAGCCATTCAAGCCAGCTGTACAAAAGTAGATATTATAACTTGTGAGAAGGGACAGCAAAATAACGTCTCAGTTGACTGTAGGAACAGAAGCAATGACAGTATAGATAGTATATAGTACTTAATCCTTATAATCTGAAAGGTGAGAAAGTATCAAGAGGGCTGTATTAATTGAAATATATCTGATTTAAAGATTATGGCTGTTGCTGAGAGATAAATGAGAAAAATGGAAAGGAATAATTTTGTACTTGATACTGGAATTACTTGTCCCAGAAAGAATAATGTCTCAGACGCTGCCTGACCAAGAAATGTTGCAGAAGCAGGGAACTTAGGGTTCTCTCGTGTCCTTCAAGACAATGAGTGCCATTTTAAAGAAAACAATACTAAAAGAAATCAGCCTCACTTGGCTGAAGAGCCTTTTTTTCATTCTGACATTCCTCATGTTCTTCATTATGTGTCTTTTTTTAAACATTACACCCCTCAATTAACTCATAATTGCTGTCCATGGCATATGAATTATGCAGCATTTGATGCAAATTCAGGTTCCCTAGCAGTGAACAAATCTAAGACCATTTCAGAACCTGGTGTAATTACAAAAGTAATCACTGTAGACTGAGGAAGAAAATGAGTATCATCTACTTTTTTGATTGTTCTTGGTTTGTATGGTACTTCTGCACTAAGTTTCCCTTGGGCTGCCGTGAAAGTGCAATAGCAATGGAGATTCTAATACTGGTGTAAATGAGCACAGTTCAGGAGAAGTCAGTGGAGCCACCCCAGTTTACACCAGCTGTTTCTCCTAATTTAAATTTTATCCTTGATAAGTGCTTAACTGAGACTCTCTTTACAGAACTAAAATCTGAATGGGAAATATGAATAACAAAAGCAAAAACAAATCTTACAATATACTATGCTCCAAAGTATTAAATGTTGAAAGATACCACATTTATCTAAAATAGCAGGATAAGGCTGCAGAAGATTAGTGCATATATGTCAACTTGTAGAACAGTGAACAAAGGAATCCTTTCTTCAACTCTTTATGTCTGCATTTATTTCTGCAACCATGTATAAATTAATAATTAATAAAACGTTAAGAAGGAGTGTAGATTCTAAGTGATTTTTGATGATCTCAGAATACTAAGAGTCTAAGAGTTTTGACTCATGTCAATAAATATTTACCTAATAGAACTGTGTACATCAAACTTTTTCCACTCTACCCAGACCCAACACAGAAAAAAATATTTCAGAGATCGGTTTTAGTCTGGGAATATATTTGATCGTCAAACATCCAGACATTTACAATTTCTTCCAGATTTTAAAGAAAATATATATATATATATTGCTAGCCTTGATATCAAGGTGATCAGTGGGAACTTTGGCACAATACAAACCAAAAAGTGAAAATAAATCATATTAAGGAGCTCAAGATGAACTTCTACAGACATTTCCTAGTTAATGTGATATTTACAGTGTAGAGAGGAACAAAGGAATCCAGAACTGCTGTCTTTGTAGAAAGGAGACCGTGTTTGCCAAGACCAAGAGGAAGGATCTTAAAACAATCAAGATGTCCAATTAAGAGAGCCTGGACAAGTCTCAGCTCTGTAGGTGACTAGGAAAAATTGTATTTCAGATGCTCTGTAGAAAGTTTGTGCATGACATGCGTTCTGTATTTGAGGACCTAGAGAGATGCAAAAAACAAAGATGATCCCCAAATTACAGAAAGGATGGTGGTTTTATTCACAGTTATCAATTAAAGGATGTAGTAGGAGAAGTGAAGGGGATTAACAGCTCTGATTTAAAGAGACTGGGGTTATACTGAAAGCTAGATGTGCACACAGGCATCAGAGAGAAACAGGCCGGAATATTAGTTTAGACAGAAAAAAGTGATTTGGTATTAGAGGGGTACATCTATGACCACAAACACAGAAATGGTAGCAAAGTGAGATAATACCATTTGCACATGCCAGAGATAAAAAGCAGAGGGAGGAAATGAGGCAGTCTACGACAGAACCTGCAGGACCCCCACAGAAAGTGGTGGGTGCGGGGAGAGGAGATCCAGGAGAGGTAGGGACAAGGAGTGCTTGGAGGGGCAGGAAGAGAAGCAGAAACAGAGAAGACAAAAAACAAGGGGGACAACATGACTCCAAGTGAATACAACCAGTATCACAGGCAGCTGGCATGTAAAATGAACAAGTCTTAAAGCATACATGCTTTCAGAGTGCATTGGCCCCAGTTCAAGGGAATTTGAGCTGATGCAAAGCTTTGCATTGAAACAAATTGATGCTGAGCTTGACTAAATTCAATCTTGAGCTTTCACAATTTACTTTTCCTTTAGTACAAGAAAATATAAAATTTCAAGACAACACTGAAGAGAAGTTTAGCCAGAAAGCCTCAAATCTCATTCTAGCAGCTGATACACAGAGATGCCTAAAGAGTCTATGGAAAGAAAGTCTAGTAATACACTCTTCAAACATGCTTTTCCATCAGTTTAATTAAATGCTTTCAACACAACCATCAACATAAATAAAAACAGTGCCTTTTTGAATTAAATCAGTTCTACAGTAACACAAACACATTCAGTGCTTCAATGACGCTCTTTTATCTTGTTAATCTGCTTAACAGGGATGTGCTGTAACTGGTGCAATTACAAGAAAGCAGAATTTCTGAAACAAGCACACCAATACAACCGATAAGATTATGATCTTCAGCAACTTTGTCATTGCATTTGCTGTGCCCAATCACTCTACAAAACTTCTTAGGCTACACAAATCGGATGAAAGATGGGCTATAAGGCTGTGAAGCTCCTATGTGTAGCACACTGCTATTGACCACTCTGTCAGGGATATTTATGTAGGCATGCTGATGTATTGCCAGAGTAGCTTATGAACTTTAATACAAGGTATGTATGAAACACAAAAATATGAGTATTCTTACTTTACAGAAGATATATGAGAGTCAAGAAAGATGATGTGATATTATTTTTAATAATTGGGAAAAAAATTGTGAAGTCGAGGGTACTGAACTCAGAGTAGTCAAACTTAAGCTTTCCTCCTCTACAACACAGATGAAGTCAAATCCTGCCTCCGGTTTTAACCTGGCAATCATTCATTTATCTAACAGGTGCTGGGGGGCAAGAATCCAGCTCCTTGGTCAATATACTGTAAACACAGAACTTTTTGCAGGAATAGATATCTAAACAGAAGAGATATTAAGTGCCATGCATTACAAATATGACTTCAAAAAACTGACATTTCTCATCTTTAATATTTCTGGCTTCTGGGTGGTCGGTATCTCCTCACCGCCTGTAAAAGGAACCATCAGTATTATCCTTGCCTTGCTGCCTCTTTGTCTCCCCCTCCCCCTTCTTTTCTCTCTTCATATGGAGGCAAGTGCTGTAGTTTCTACCGAAGACTGAGGTATAACAGAATATTTGTTAATCAGCCAGCAGAGAGCGGCTGATAAAGCAAAATGCCAGGATGAATTCCAGACGAGACTGTAAAAAAATTAGGCAATCTTTGATTTACTTTTACTGTAACTTCTTTTTCTGGGTACTTATAGCCTTAAAATCATATTCTTAAAATCAAATATTCTTCATTTTCAACAAACGTTGTTACTGCAATTTGGAAGTCAATTGGTGTTTTGCATTGACTTTAACAGGATAACCAGTTAAATGACTTGCCCAAGGTTGTACAGGAAGTGTGTATGAGGACAAGGGAGATTTTATTAGCTGTGTACATTAACATTTTTTTTCTCTGGCTGTGGCAGCTCTAAAAATTATTGCCGGTCTCTAGGTAGTGCTCTGCATTGCTATCTTGAAATAATCTATCTGGACCAAAATTACTTGCTTTCAGGGTTTTTTTAAATGTCATAAAAAGATGAGGGAATCTGACTTTATTTCCTGAAACTTGGAAATAAAGTTGCATTGCTACTGAAACAAAATTCAAGAGTAATTACGTTTCTGTCTAAATATTTGTCAGTAAAGCTTTTCACTTCCACCTCCCCCTTCCAAGTCTGCTACATTCAAAATAGTTAGTCACACCACGGAGCACAGAGATTCCTTTCTGAACATCAGCCATCCAATCCAGCTTTTTTTAGAAGCCACCAAGAAAACGGTGACCCCTTCCACACACATATAATACAGACAGTCACTCATGCATTAACAGCCATAAACCCCCAAAGGTCGTTTCCATGACAACCCCAGGGTCCTTAATGACCCTGACAGTTCAATGATTTTGTTTTGTTTGAGAGTGAAGGAATAATAAGTCTTCTCCCATCACCCCCTACCCCCTCTGCTGCACTGATACGCTGTTCATTATCTGATCCCCGGCTCAGCCCTGGAGACAGAGCGGCAGCCAGCTCTGAAAGACAAGAGCCGCACCGCAGACAAAGAGCAGCGAAGGAGCCGAGCGTGCTCGGCATACTGCAGCAGCACCAGCCTCATTAATTCCATCACTAGCCCAATGAGTTTAAGCAAGTGCCAGGGGTATCACAATAGTTTGTAGCAATATGTTGCATAAGTGAGCCCCAAATCACTGTACAGTTATTTAGAAAGTACATTTTGCATACCACTAGCAGGAGTGCTTTTATTAATGATGTGTACCAGAAACACAATAAGGCATTGCAGCTAGTCTGCAGCAAGACCCATAATTTTAATGATGTGATGAATAAGGCAATTAATGTACTTCAATCTATTTCCCATATGTATCATATTTAACTTCAGAAAACTAAAGGGATATCCAATAGAAAGAAGTATAATAATGCATCACTAAATGAGTAGGCTATTCCTAATGCTTTGAGTGTGCGTTGCTCGGTTCTGCTCTTCTGCTGAACCTTCCATTCTTTAATTAGAAATCAGCTACAGGCATATGCAGGCTTCCATTCCCAATATTAAACACAGCGTATTCACTAAATGGTCTACAAACTGGCTCATTGTTGATCCTATGTTGTTCTTTACGAAATCCCAGTAAAAGCTACTTCCATTGTTTACATGAAATTATATACATTCATTTGATCGCATTCCAGCATTATCTCATCACGACTATGCTCTTACTAGTGTCATATTAAACCAGCTCTTTGGTGACTTATTTTATGGATGGGTGGATCTAAATTGCCTTCGTTTTCCTTCATTTCATAGCTTAACTGTGCATTGAACGTAAATGGTATAAATTACAGCTTCCAAAAGGTTTTTCTAACTAGTATCAATGGCCATCAGCCCTACAGCTGTCAGAGTGGGTGAAGTTGCAATTGTGCAGAGAGGCCACAGTTGTGCCTTCCTCTTTCTACTTGTACAGTGAGACCTCAGGGGCAGGACACTGGGACTAAAACACTCTGTATGGCTGAGAGGGCCCTCTCGGATTTCTCTTTATAGGTACACATGGTGCTCTTAGGATAGCTTTGTACCTGTGATGTAAAGGGATCACTGCATAGTCCAGTATCAGTATTGTTGTCTGGACACAATGTTCATGTAAAGGTGGTCCAACCTTTTAATGACAGAGAGAGAAGTCTTTAGTGGGCTTTGGATAAGTCATATTCATTTCTCTGTCTTCACCTTTATTGTACAAGGTTCGGTCCTTTCATCTGGTGAAGTCCTTAACTCCAGATGGTTTCAGGAGAAACTCAGTATGGCACTATACCTCAGGGTATGGCCACCCCTCAGAACACAGGTCCCATAATGTAAATAACCATAAAGACTGTCCTCAGCACTTTAGTTCAACACTCTACCTTTGATCCAGAAAAATATTTTAGACAAACGAGTATTCCCACATAAGCAATTGCCCTCAGTACCTGAAGTCAACAAACTGCTTCAATTTTTGCTGCCAATCATATGCTTACGTTCAGTCCTTATTTGAGAAAAGGTACTTTGTGGGATAAAAACAAAACAAAAAGAAAACAACAACAAAAAGTTTTATTCTGAAGAATGGAACCTAATGTGAATCAAACCAGTCACAAGGGAAGCCAGAGTTAGGACTGGAGCACAAGGCACTAGACCCTTCTGCACTTTTCTAGTACTCAATTTCCACTCCCTCAAAAATAATGATTTGGTTTTTAATCTTGCTTTCACTGGGTTTATTCCATTTCACTACAACCTAATCCAAGGTCACTGGAAAGTCAGAGTAAGAGGCAGCACAGCAACCCCCAAGCCTCATGCAGGAAAGAAAAGAGATTTAAAAAAAAAGTTAGCATCTTGCTTCTGCAGCTAATCATTCTCAGCAGCATGTCTTGATTGTATACTACAAAGGAAATCTGAACTATTGGTTACAGACATATTATAGTCTATGCACTCCTCAAATATGACATTTGTGCCTGTCTTCCATCCACGTTTCTGTCCATTTTGGCAGAGCTTTCCAAGTTCTGTAGAGCTTCCCCACAGAGCAATATGCACACCTTCCTAAACAAAGCCTTTGCCTCTCAGTTTTATTACCGTGTTCTATGCACACCCTATGTTATGTGGATGCAGCCTTGGTCTGATAGCAATTAAATAAGCCCAGAGGCATGCAGCTATTCTCTCCTCCAAGTGTGCATGCAATTCTCATTAATGTTAATGGCGGCTACATACCTTATGAGCACTGAGGAGCAGGAAGATTTCTAGAAATATCCAACCTGGGGAAAACCTGGCTGGGGAGCTCAATGGTTCTGTGTGCATATACAGAGAATACAGCCCTCTGATACCACCTCATTTTCATAAACAATGTAAAGTCGGGGAAATATGCAAGGATGGTGTTTTCAAGACAAGCCGTAGGTCACAAGGGAAAGAAATTAAGCACCACATATGTCAGAATTTTTAGACAGCCTCAGATGCAACCGTACTGTCTGTTTCTGGTCTGTTTCTGTTCCTGTTGTAACAGGATAACAGAGTCAGCTATGAAACACAATATATAGCACTGCAGAAATTTTATTATTTGTTTCACAATTAGAAATATGCAGAGAACCTGGATGAGATTAGGACCCCTGAGGAGTTTCTCCTCAGAAAATGTAAGTGCCTCTTCCCCAGTAAGCTTAGACACGAAACAGACAAGACAAACAAAAGAAGAGGTTATCTCCATTTTACACATTAGCAGCAGAGGAACATACAGATGAAGTCACTTGCCCAACTTTACAATACCAGGAAGCAGGAATAGACAGCAAATTTCCTGAGATCTATCCCAGCTTTTTCAGTACATGAACATCTTCCCTGCAATCTGTACGCTTTCCCTCCTATCTAATTCACTTCAGCTTTTCATGAAACAAATGCATCCAACAGGATTTTTTTTTGTGGGATTCCCTCTTTCTTACATTTCATCTTGCAACAGTCATATGGCAAAGAGTAACAAATAATAGTTCAAATTCGTTTTCCAGCAGGGAACAAAAGACTCCCAGTGGACCAGCTTCTACTACCTTTTAGGAGGGTTACCCTCTCTAGAAAGTGAAAGATTGAAGCGATATGTAAGACATGTCCCTGCAGTTTTCACTTCTGCTTACAATCCCCATTTAAATTTGCCAGGGACAATTCTAAAAATTGTTATTTTACACAATTATGTACAAAACAAGAATGGTGCAGAAAGAAGAGAAGAAAAATGTGGTTTAAATTGAAGGACCATGTGGGATGTGGCACATCTGAATATGTATGAGGCAAACCCTCCCCAAGAGAATGTTAGTAATGAGGGGAAAAAACTCAACAATACAGGGTCTGCAGACCATGATTCATCCCTTCCAACACCACAACTATTAAGTATAATTTTTTTCATTTATTTGGAAAACTTAGGATCTCAAGCTTTTACATTTATAGTCTTGTGAAATAAATTTGCTAAGAAGTAAAAAGATTTTAATGGCTACAGCAGATATCTAGGAGTGAGGACTGAAGGATTCTATTCTTCATTTTGCCGATGGCCTCCTATATGAATCTGAGCAAGTCACTTTACCTGAGCTTCTACAAAGTGTGTCCTAAATGTCTCAGGTGATTTGAAATGTACTTAGACTTATAAAACATTATAAGAAAACCAGATGGATGATGATTCAAAGTGACGATAAGTGTAAGGTAGTCTTTGATACACATAATTATTTACATTAATGTAGTATAACTCTTTGCTTACATATAAAATAAAACTGTCTTGTACCAAAGAGGGAAATTTGTGGAAGTGGTGTAATTTAAGGAGCCATTTGAAACTCAAAAATATGCATTTCCTTTTTTTAAATAGTACTCCTCATAGCTATAATTTCCATGGTAATGAAAAGACAGGCACCTGAAATGAAAGTGTTAGAATAACAAGCCTTTTCCATTTCACTGTTAAGAGCAGGACAATAACCGCTAAAGTTCAGATACAGCAGACCTGAAAAAACATTTTTTTATTACCTCGCTTGCTGAAATGTAATCTGTGGCAATTCGCCCAGGCCTCCTAAGATTGAATCAGAAGACACTACTGTTATTCCCCTCAGTACTAGTTATGCTAGTCTAGGCACAGCTTGAAGTCAAGAAAAAGGCTACTACTGTCAAGAGGACAGGTATTTAACACTGAACTAAAATAGACTGCATAAGCTCAAGCTTTGATGCTCACCTTCTTTATACTGGAAACTGGGATATATACTGTCCTTTATTTAGGCATTTTGGCAGAGACATTACCATTTCTTCAGTTCTTACCAAAATAAAACAGTTCTACATTATTTGCAGAATTGTTACCAAGTTAGAGATAATTTCTTTAGGTTTTGTAACCAGTGACAAGCGAGTATTCTTATACATCAGAAGTATCTGCAATGAGATCATACTGCTTGGCACAGGACAAAAAGAATGTGCCAGTGGAAGAGTAAAGCATTTAGCAAATGTAAAACAGAAGTTGTTTATGTGCTGTAAATCTCAGGGATTATGTTTACTTACTTGAACAGGAACTGCAATCCTCTTTCCCAAAGTGATTTAGGCACTTTGAAGGATAGGTTTTGAGTAGCTCTAAGTGTTATTTTCAAAGGGTGTAAGCACATGTGTACAAAAATCTGCTTACAAAAATCAACAGCTGAAATGCATAAAATCCCCACTTATGGGCAGGTTCTTGATTGTTTCTGGTGGATGCTTATGTAAAAAAGGTAAATAAATAAATCTCAGTTCCTATCTAACCCTCATAACAAATACATTTAAAAGCAAAAAAAGTCTCTTGTAAACCCTGGATATATAGAGAAACTTGAATCTCTGACAGCACTGTCAAAAGCCATAACTGCTGTCAGGTGAGTTACCTGTTCTCTTACCTATATCCCAGATAATTTCACAAATCAGATGGTTTTCCTAAGCTCTTTCACCTGACCTACTCAGAACACTTAATATGGAAGGACACCAATTCTTCATCCATTTTACCCAGTAGTTTTTAACCACTTTTTCAGCACTATATGAAAGCGTACAGACATCACAGGGAATTCAGTATTTCAATAAATATAAATGTCACTGATCAATCTTTTAAGATTTTTTATAAATGCATAAAAACCATTTCTAATATAGATCTACATGTGCCTGTACATATTTCCAAATCTATCCATTTGCATATGTTTTCATAGAAACATAAGTTTTATGTTGTTAGTAGAAAACATTCTGGTTAAAAGGTTCTCAGATTCCTCACTTATTCTGTCATACCCAGGACTAAATTTACTGTTTCCATTACCCTGTGGATGTTGCAGTATGCTGTTACCAATTGCCATCATGGATGTATTTTGTAAGCAAGGCCACGCTACACTTGTGGACCAAATGGTGTATGCCAAATGATTATGCAGGCCTTGAGGCACTCTGGGTGTATAAACATTTACAGTACAACAGATCTTTGGCCAAGTGGCCAAGTAATTGATTACAAGGATATGAATGTCACTGGATTTTATTTATAAAAATCCCGTAACACTGCCTCTGCTTCATGCAGAACTAGCACCGGCAGGTTTTAAAAGTAGGATGCTCTTAGGTGAATTCAGGAGCAAGCAATCTTTGGAGCAAATCGAGTAGAACAAATAGCTGCAGGTCTCACCCCAGTTATCATTTCTCCTGAATTCATGGTATCTGACAATTAGGCAAATGTATTACATAGATATCCTGTCTTTCTAGAGCATGAGAGAACATGAAGAAGACTTCTCCATAGGGAATATTACAAGAAAAGCACAGCATTGAGTTATGTTAAAAATAATTTAGGAGAAAAAAAAAACACACTATAAGAAATCTTTTAAAGTTGAATGTTAGTTTTGAATGTAGATATTGAATAGAGAATGTCAGATGCTGGAAAAGGAGTATATTATTGTAGGATTTTTTTTCAGTACTGTTTACTGTTTCCATCAAATTTTGGTTAGGTGTTTTAAAATGTACAGAAAAAATTTCTGTGGAAAAGTAAACGACACACAGTGAAAGTCAGCTGTATAACTCATACTGTAAGTCAGAGGCAGCATTTTTACCTTTAGAGACAGCACTGTTATGCACACATATAGCAAAAACAGAGACATGAAGAAGCATATTACCCTTTAGTTTTACATCTGCAGGACACAAAGTCCCTGACCCTCAAAGTCGTATGGACAGTTATCTTAGCATACTGTGTTAAGCCTACTGACATAGCAACTCATTCAAAAATGCACATGCGGGCACATCCACGTGTAATTCTCTGGAGCTGAATTTGCCACCCTGATTACTTTTCAGCATTTTTTCCCCCTTTCTCTTGCTGCTGGCTGAAAGAAAAGAATGTGTGAGTCCTCCCTCATCTGCTTCACTGCAGTCAGACACAGGATAAACTCACCCTAAATGACTAAGAGACAAAAGCAAACTGCAGGTTGAAGGTAATGATTTTAACCATTCCAGTTTGTAAAATGTCTAAAACCTACTTCACAGAGCTGGTGCTGCCCTGCAGCACTTGTTGCAAATCTCAGTCTCCTTCTCTCAGAAGTACCAACTCAGGGGCTCTAAAAAGGGTCTTTAGAGGCTGTTGTCTACAAGCTATACCTTTGGGTATCCTCTTTTAACTTTCACTGAATGTCTGCGATAGGGGTCTAGCTTCCTTTTATGCATCACCTCCTTCACAGGTGTGCTGCCAGCAGGCAGAGGGAACAGTGAGCTTTGCCATGAGCAGGACAGCAGTGGGATAGGAAGCTCATTCTGGAGTTCTGAGTCCATCAATGTCACCAGCCCACCAGCCATCTCCAAACCCAAACACATTCTGAGAGAAAACTGACACATTGTTCAGAGGCCCCGCAATAAACAAACCAAAATTTGTACAGTTCCCACTATATTTGTACAAGGTTAATGATGAATACAGTGAAAAATTAAATTGATAATGGTTCTGTGTCTCAGTTTTGACTTCTCTTGTAACTCTCTTGGGTGGAACTACCCAGGAAGGATGGGATTCTGAGAGTTAATATCCAAAAGCATTTTTCTAGAACAGAAGGGCACTGACACTAAATGTGCCAATTTAAAATGCAACAGATTTAATGAATTTACCATTGATATAACTGGTAAATAATTTAGGAAGATCTACGATGTGTAGTATTTACAGTGCAAGAGCACGCAGAATGATGGCAAAGGCTGTTCTCGTACTCTGTGACTATTAGGAGCAATGCCAAGCTACTTCCTGGCAGCTCAATGGACCTGAGGAATACAAAGGTGGTTTTGGGCTTGCTTTGCTTCCCTTGAGGTCCTGCTCTGAACAAAGGTTAGCCAGACTACATCTGAGGTCTAAGAACAGCTAATATGTTTTTCTTTGTGAGGGATATGTAATTGGAAAGCTTTTGGAGCAGTGGGAGAGCAACTATGCAGTTCTGAGAGACTAGCTACTGAAGATTTAATCTGTCACACGAACAAGAAACAAATCACTTCCAGTAGTAAGAAGCCAGCAGCAGCATCTCTAGAAGAGATACAGAACAGAACTGCTGCTGTTAAAAATGACAAAGACCTATTGATTTACTAGTCCAGCCACCTGAAAATTTAAGACTGTACTCTACAGGATCCTATTGTGCTTTTGTTTTGTTTTTTTTCCTAGACTGGTTTCAAAAGATCAAATATTGATGATCTCACCACTTCCCTTGAAATTTTATTCCAATTTTCACAGATCTCCCCATTGAGAGTGCTGTTGGTGGGAGTTGCTTGATATCCAGCCTAAATTTTGAGTTCCTTAATTCTGTATTTGGATGCCATTTTACAAAATTTCTTGCCTTCTTGATGTTTAATCTCCTACAGGAAGGTCTAATTTTTTGCCTTTGTTTCCCAAATTTTGATATTGCCTCAGAATTCAGCCCTCCCTTGAATGGTCATTCTGGCCCAATCACCAGCACTGGTCATTTTCTGGTTGCCTCTTTAGACTCTATCTCTCCAAGTTGTGTCGGCAGCACTATTCTAGCTATCAGCTGTCCTGGATGACAGGCACAATGATTAACAGAAATCCGAGAGTAGAAGGACTTAATTAACAGAAAACTGGGAGAATCACGTAAATGCAGGGTATCGGAGCTTAAAATGAAAATGGGGAAAAGCATGTTGTTTTTTAGAACCTTTGTAATTGTTTCATGTCAGAAGTGCCCAAGGCTAACCAGCCTTTAGTGGATTGATAAAGGACCGATGTGTCGGGTCTTATTTAGTAAAAGAACCCAATTAATTATTACACAGAATTAGATGCCATTTAGCATTGCTTATATTACTGATGACTCGCTAATTTGGCTGGCTCTGATGTAATTACAATTAATTTACGTCCTTAATCCTAATGCTCTAACCTGGCTTTGATTTAATCAGGCGATGTGGAGGTATCACAATCAAAGCAGCATTGAGGAGCTCACTGTTAAAAAGAGAAAATTACACCTTAAAAAACGTATCCTTCCTACCACTCACATCTCTTGAAACAGTGAATTAGAAATTCTTGGTCAGGACATCACAGATGGCAAAGCCTGGTTAAAGTGCAGAGAAGAGCTGAGGACACTGATCAAGTTTCTTTTTTCCTTTCTTTCAGAATATGCAAGGTTAGTTCTAGTTGTTTGGCCGCAATCTACAGATCTCTGGATAAACCCAAAGAAAAAGTAAATCTTCATGCCATGCCATCAAGACAAGACAGGTGCCAGACAGTAAAGCAGAACTGCCTATAACATCTGGAAAAATATATTGATGCAAATAAAAATAACAGTAACAGAGAGCTCGATTCAAGTTTGCCTTGGGGAAAAGACAAACCAAAAGCAAGTGTGATGCCCTTCTTCAGGGAATGCTGGTCTTTTGCACCCCTTCTGCATCTTTAATTGCTAGCTCTCTTTGGCCCTTTACCACTTGTTGCAGCTTGGAGATAGCTGTCACTAGCACATCCCTTCTGATTCATCCCAGATGGACTTACTTTACGTGGAATCCTAAAGGTGGGGAGAGACAAACAGGTCTCTTTGAGCCATTTCAACATTTGCCAGGGAGGTCCCTCAGTGTTGGGCTTTTTCTCTGGTGCAAGGGAGACAGGCAGTTTTGGGGAATCAGTCTTCAGTTGCTTTCAGCTGCTTTCTGAGAAAAATGACTATCAGGCAAGCATGGATCCATAGCATGCTATTTTGCTGTGGATTCTCTTTCCTTGTTACATTGCACCCTGGTTACCCACTGGGCTGCAGACCTGCACCCAGACCCATAGAATCTGATGCAGCTGCTGTCTTGTTTTCTCCTATTACTACTCTCTTTTTACTCCTGTGCTGTATGGTTCTAAGAACTTTCCTATTCATTATATTCCTACACTACTAAACCATTAATCCACAGGATATTAAGCCAATGTAAGTAATTACTCGGGAGGTGTTTTAGCTAGTCATTCACTCTTTAGCATATAACTTACATGTGCTCCACTCTGAAAAGCTTCTTTGCTGCTGCTGGATTGAAAGTCACAGAAAAGAGACTCTCTCACTTGGAGACCAGCCTGACAAAGAAGTGACTTCAGCTGGTGAAAGACAACCACAGCAGAATTCACAACAGGGGCAATGCAACCCTGCTTATTTCTTTACAAACAACACATCTTCTTTCAGCCCAGAATAGCATACGTTAATGAGGTTATCGTAACACTGGAAGGTAGACACTTGTGAGGCTGGAACACCAGAAAGCGTTCAGTTTCCAATACAGGGAATTTAATTTCAGTTACCTTGGTTATGTTGCTTTGCAACCATCAAACTGCTCTTATTTCCTGTAACTGTGCTGCCATAAGCTGGAGTACAGTTACAAAACACTAAGCTTACCGTTACTGATGGCAACCAAAGGAATTGCCGTGACACACTATTTTGCACTTTGCTAAGGAAAAGGAGGATACTTTTATGAGAAAGGACATTGGTTCCCACTTATGCTTGCCTACTCTGTCAAATTTTTGAGCCTGTGTGAAATACCATCGTTAAAAGACCCACATCTTTCCACCTTTCCCTTTCTTCATTCATAGTGTGCAACCTTTGTCCAGGTAATAATGGAAAGGCCGTTACCAGGACTTGCCCTTTACCACCCCTCCCCTTGTCTCATACACTGTATTCAGACTCCTGCACTTCCGAGTCGTCCCAGATCACTGTGGCACTTAATCTTGCCAAATATATGCTTAATTCCTGCTACAGTCCCCGAGAGTTAAGCATACATTTGTATACTTTGCTGAATAGAGACAGGCTGCTAAAGCAGAGCCTCAGAAAGCAGCCTGCTTGCTCTTCTGTATTCCAAACGGGTCCAGTTGTTGGTAACACTTTCATTAGTCAGTCTAAGACAAGCCTGACTTTATCAACTTGTCACAGTTTGCTCAGAGGAGAAAGAAGAGAGGGTAGTTTTGAGAGGGAAGGAGAGCTGTCCCTTTTGTATATATGAAAACATCATCTGCTGAAAAAACCCTGCAGATGTGTTGTTTTGAGATGCCTTCTCTCTCTCTACAGTAGGCATGTTCTGGGGGAGATAATGGCTGCCATCCCACCGAGAACAGTTATATGATCCTCTTTCAGTTATTTGAAATATGGACTTCACTCAGAGAATTCTAGGAATAGCTGCTCCAGCTGTTCGGGAGAGATAGAAAGCTGTCACAGGAGACATTGTTAGACTCTGGTAAAATCAGCGGCTGCACTAAAGATCTCACATAAACTCCTTAATGGTTTGTACCATTCGGTCAGGAGTCAAGGAGAAGTGAAATGTGGTCTATGACTATAAGGCAGTTTGTATTCCACTCATCAAGGCTATGCTTGAATTCGGCAGACAGAATAGGAAAGACCCTAACTGGGTCCTTTTATCAAGTGTCTGAGCAGTTACTTGATCTAAGAGGTTTGTATACCTGCAACCAGCAATGTAAATGTCTGAGACAAATTACAAGGCAGCAGCAGTGTTACAGTGAAGGATGAAAGTGCACACAGAAAGGCAAACAAGCAAAGCATTACAACAGCCACTTAATGGCAAACACATTTATTAACATCAAGTGCGATGTTTGTAGGTTTTCCCTGCCACAACCAGCTGCAGATGCCAGCTACTTGAAAAGATGAAACAGTGCAGTGAATAAAAAAGAGGATTTTTTTCCCCGCAGCACAATCTGCCTGCATTCTTGCCAGTGGAAGAAGGCTCCTAGCTCAGCCTTCGAAGGAACAAAAGCCATGCGGGCATACAGCGAGCAACTTGATTTCACAAGGCCTCCCGGGAAGAATGTACAGGAGCACAGCTCTGTATCTGGCAGCCACATCCTTGAATAAAAAGAGGAGGAGGAAAAGGGCACGAAGGGAGGAGCACACAAGGTCTCCATACCATACATGAGAAGCTTTTACAGACAATCAGACATGCTTGCCCTAAAGTATTCAATAAAAGAAGTGTTCAAGGTGAGCCACTGTACTTACTGTGCACCACAGCTGCACATTTCACAGGCTACTGTTCTTTTATTAGAAACACTTCTCAAAGGTTTTATTGCCACCCATACATTGTAAGTGTTCAGATTTTTTTTTAAGCGTAGGAAAAATAATGTACTAGAACTGAAACAAAATCTGAAAATTCAAGGTACTTTAGAATGCAGAATTAGCAATTTCTTTTTTACTTTTTGATTTTCCTTGGAGAAATACATAACAAGAACTCCAGTGGGGAATAGTCCTATTCCAGTGGCATACACAAGTTTATTTCAGTTGAAAGGGATTGACTCAAAATAGGTATTTTATCATGCCTATGGTATGGCATAGACAGAAAACTGTTACAGAAATAAATGCATGACTCAATGGAAATTCAGACAGAGATAAAGATATTCATATTAGTACTGAATGAGCCCTGAAATTTGAGAGTGGGATGCTAACCTTCCATATCTGTGGCAGTGATTTGCATCAGGACCTGACTTAGGTAAGTAAGGAGACAAAGAAAAGCAGAATGTTACAAAATATTACGGAGTTTAATGGAGACAGGACACTTTCCTCAACAGGTAAATAGAGTTAAGGATTTTCTGTATTTCAAAGTCCTAGGAAAGTTCTAAGCAAATTAGAAAAAGAGGAGGGGAAAATTACTATTAGTGTGACAATATTGGTGTCTCGGCGCATTTCCAGGATTGGTCTTTTCATTTAACTCCAGTGTGTTTAGACTCATGCAGAGAATTAATTTAATCATTATACAATGGAAATCAGGACAAATTTCCTTAAGGGCATATTGACATTTTCTCTCTCTTGTTCATGGCTATAGATGTAAACAGGAGCTGCAAAAGAGAGAGAATCTCTTCCCTTGCCTATTTCACATTCGTAGGGCTTAATCACAGTAAGGCTTAATCCGACAAGCCCATGCTTCAAGCAGGGAAGCATGAGGGAGGGCATGGACTCCCTGAAAGCAAACCTCTGGCAGTACGGCCAAAGGAAAAGCAATGGTCAGTTCTCTAGGCAAGATGATGGTAATAATAAGAAACACCTGGTTATTCCAAAACCACTGTCAAATGAAGACTTTATTTTAACTATTAGCAGTACTTGGTGTATCACATTAATTCTTCTTCCTAGTCCGAATATTTTTCTTGAATCAGGTAATTCTATTTACTTCAACAGGACTCTTGGCATAAGAAAGATTGTTGTAGGTGTAAATTTCAGAGAACAGAGCCTTTAAAAAACACAAACCAAATCCTTGCTAGTTAGGAATAACTTTTCTATGTCAATCTAAACATGCTGCTCATTCAATATTGTGAGTGTATGATAATTATATAACCCAAATATAACAGATCATGTTGAACTGTCTACAGCGTTCACCTCATTTCTTTGTTGGCTGATCACCTTGGGTTAGTAGGTTAAGTAGCTTACTCTCAGAAAAATCAAATAGTCCTGTTTGGGCACCCACTTTACATTTTAGTAGTCTTTCCTTATTCATCTCTAGCCCGGTTGATCTGAATAGTGAGGATCATGAGCCTCTTAACCTCCTAACTTGTTTCTCTTGGAGTTCATGTGCTGTATCTTATTGCAGCTTCTGTGTCAATAATGGTCTAGTCTTTTGTCTCTTAACCTGCCATGCACAACATACTCTATGATTTTGAAGACAGTCTCATTCTTGCAGACATAAAATAAATACTCATCACTATTTCAAACATAGGATCCATGACAATTGGCATATTTATTTGCAATCAACTTTTAAAATGGAATCAGTCAGAGGTGCTTAACCACATTACCTAATTTTTGGTCTGTATTGCTATTGATTTCTAATATTCTCTCCAGATATAGGACATCACTCAATAAAACATTTTGTTTACATAGTAAGTTTATCTGCCAGTCAAAAATCTGAGAAATACTAATATGTTTGTAAATCTGGGACTATGGCTCTTTCATAAATGTGTTAATGTGGATACTTACTGATATGATGCATAAGTATATAAACAACATTTTTCAAGAAATCTCTAAAATAAAAATGGACATAAACTGCTAGGGAAATTGACTTTGATTAAAACAAAACAAAATAAAACAACAACACTAAACCCTTTCTCTTTTAAAGCAGACACCAACTCTATTTCTGAATTCCTCCTATTTTCTATTCAGACCAGATGCATTCTAGGTTTTGCTGCTTTGATTGACAGATGATAGATCTTGATGAATTGCAATCAGAAATAATCAGAAAATATCTGGGAAACTGAGGAAACAGGAAATAGTGTGGTTCAATGTAACTATTAGTTATGGAAGGGAAAGGACTATGGATTTATCCAGCAAGGAAAGAAGAAACCGGAAAGAACACAGACCACTTTTAGATATTTATCAGTTGAAACCCTGATAAAAACATGAAATAGGCTGCTATGAAAAGTTTTCTGTATAAAGTTTTGAGACTATTCTCTCTGAGATGTGTTTGAAGTGGACCTCACAAGAGGTACACAGGGTTTTCAGCAGTTCCCATCATCTGATACTAAGCAGTTACATGAGAACCTCCCTTTCCACTGAAACATGAGCACATTTCTCTCTCTCTTTGCTAGGAAAAATGTCAAGAATGTGGACTGAGTATTCAAACCTGAGAGCTCAAAATAGTAAAATGAAATAAAAATTACTTAATATTAACACTCTTATAATGGTGAATTTTAAAGGAAGTACATGAATTTTGATACACCAGATTAATAATTTTTGAAAGCCTGATTTTGCCCAAAGTGGCCAAAATCATTTTTCAATGAACTGCAGAAGGATCATTTGTTTACTCATTACAACAATAAGCAGGTCTGTTTGCTGATTTTTCAATAAAATCATTATTTTTTGAAAGGCAGTCAGTTTAATGAATTTAAATCCTGTGTGAATTCATTACCCATGAGTCCTTGAGAACTCAAGGATTTGTCAAAACCAAGTACAAACTAGATATAAAATATGTACATTCACA